>NC_060967.1:2483002-2493002 GCF_910589235.1 Vespa crabro
AAATTACATAAAAAAAAAAAAATAATTATCCTTCAGAAATAAATGTATTTGTTTTTTTTTTCCCATTTTGTGTTATAGTAAAACGAGATAATTTAAAAATAATTCGAATACGTATGTCAAAATATTTCAGAATGAAAACTTAATATGGCTATCACTTTCCTAATTTCCAACTCGGTCTCTTCTCATTTTTTCAATAATTGAAAAGAAATATTAATAACTTTGGATAATTTCTTTGATAAATCAAAGTTTGTCAATTGAACTTTTTTTAATAATAATCTTTATTTATTTATATTTTTAATATTTGTGATAAGAGAGAGAGAGAGAGATTTGTCGTTAACAATTGTTTCTTCTTCTTTTTTTTTTTAGGTTTCCCGCCCTACAAATTTCATCATAAATCGTCAAATCATCATCATTCCATTAATAAACAACCACGTCATCTACGACAAGAACAACAACGCAGACAACTGCCGCTTAACAAATTCAGTCATCAAGATTCACAATTAAAAACAGTAAAATAGTTGATCATGTTGCGTTTAACGTATAATAGCATTGTGGAAGTTAGAGAGAAAAAAAACATTCGCGCGAACGTATGAATAGAAAGAAAGAAAGAAAGAAAGAAAGAAAGAAAGAATGAAAAGAAAACAAAAGAAAAATAATGTATATGCATATACACATGTATATATTTCTTTAAATGCGTATATGTATGTACATAATTTGCTTCCATCTCTCGTTTACCCCTTTGTACAATATAGTCCAAACTCTTTTATTATATATTATAGTTTAAAGACTATTCTCTCATTAACTCTCATTGATTTATCTCCATTTTTTATTTATCTTAAAGTTTCTACAATTAATTAATAGCATTAATGTCTCATATAAATATATTATATATATATATATTCAGTGTTGTAAGGCGTGTGTGTGTGTGAGATCGTATATATCATATTTACGTTTAAAAAAAAAAAAAGAAAAAAAAATTAAGAAGGAGAATAAAATATTTGCATTTTTTTGGATATGGCCAATGAAGTTGTAAAGATATGGGTAGTATAATTATAAACGAACGTAGTTTTCAATGATTACATTAAACGCGACCATCAAAGGACAACAACTGTAACAACACCCACGCCTTTTTTACTCCCACAAAAAAAAAATATTTAAATATTTTGTGGCGTTTATTAAATACATGATTCTTATTTTTTTTTTTCTTTTTTTTTTCTTTTTTTCTTCTTGTGCAAATGGGAAAGCAATAGATGAAAGATAATAATAATAATAATAATAATAATAATAATAATAATAATAATAATAAATAATAATAATAATTTAAAATACGAAAATAGTGTGTAGAGAATAAATAAAAATACGAGTTCTCTCATTCGTATAACTTCGGTGAACAGAGCTGAGGAAAAAGAGAAGAAAAATAACACAACCAACTTTGTCCACATTTTTAACGATATAAGATTATTTTAATTTTGTCTATAATTAAAGTTAATAAATGGGTGGGGAGGGGGGGGAGATGAAACCTGCCGTAGAAGAGTAAGCAGAGGCAATGTACTTTTTACACATGAATGTTTCAGCAACAAAAGAAAAAGAGAGAAAAATGTAATAGGTGCCCAACTGTTTATAGTGATTATTATGGGGGGGGGGGAAGAGAGAGAGAGAGAGAGAAAAAGATGCGGTAAAAAGATTATTGCTTCCTTATTGGTAAGAATAATAGAATAAAATAAATTCATTTTGTGTACATAATATATCTTGCATACGGTTGTGTGTGTATTTGTATTGACCAGGTCCTATATAATTATTTTTTACTTTAAAAACAAAAGGAAAAAAAAAGAGAAGCTAAACAAACAGTATGTACACAAGATTTCTTTAATGCGTCAAATCTAAAATATAATATTAGATTTACATATAAGACTGAGGAGGGTTTATCGATCTTATTATAGAAAGGGAAAAAAAAGTATATATAGAAGAGTAAAAAAGAAAAAAAGGAAAAAAGAAAAAAATACAAGTATTTTGCTGATTCTATTGCAGCTAATTATGTCTTCGGTGAGATGATTCTTCGCTCTAATATGAAGGGAAACGACTCTGCATAGGTATTCTTAATATTTATATATTTGACACAATTTTCTTTGTAGATATATATAAAAAGAAAAAAAAAGTAAGTCGTATATTAATGTATATCAAGTACAAGTCTCTCCATTGTATTTTTCTTTTTCTTTAATCTACGAATCCTGTGCTCAAGTCATGTGTTGTAATATTTCCTTGGAAGGGCGGTGGGGAAAGAAAAAAAGAAAACCAAGAAAGGGAGAAGATACACTAAATAATGTTTTAAAATAAAGCTTTCAGTATTTTGTTTGATATAGATTAAAAACAACAACAACAACAACAATAATAATAATAATAAGAAGAAGCTGTTAAATAGCGCGATTGTGACTTACCTATTCTGTTAAGATATTTTTTCGTAGATAGGATCACTTTTATAAATTAAGTAAATAAACTCTTATATCACATTAATTAAAAAAGATTAAAAAAACAAAAAAAAAACAAAAAAAAGAAAAAAAACGATTAAAAACTAATAATAAATTCCGCCTAGTATACTAATCGATATATGTCTAGTATAAAATTCTCAGACATCGTCGAGCTTCGATGTTTGATTTTAACTTCGCGATTGTCGTTTAATAAAAATATTGTAACAATAGAGAGAAGGAGAGAGAGAGAACGAGCGAATGAGTGGGAGAGAGAGAGAGAAATTCTAACTATAATACGTTAATAATGAGATTTTTTTTCTTTAACAGAAAACGACAAGTTCGATTTTATCAAAAACCATTGTTCTGTCATAATTCATTTAACGGGAGATTAAAATTTTGTAATGAAAATTAATGAGAAATACTTTTGGATTTCAGAAGGGAGAGAGATAGAAAGAGAGAGAGAGAGAGAGAGAGAGAGAGAGAAAGAAGGAAAGAAAGATAAGATTAAAAATAATCTCAGTTATCTTGCTAAAAAATATCGAATCTTTATCTAAAAATTAACATTCTTTGATTGGCGTGTAAGAATGACATCATATATATATATATATATATATATATATATATATATCATTATAATTCATTATATATTTATATATATATATATAATGAATTTGAATATAGTCTTTATTAATTAATGCGAACTATAATAGAAACGTATCGAGAACTATCGATTGATTAATAAACAAAAGGAAACAACTTCAAAAAAAAAAAAAGAAATAGGTTATACGTGGTGAAAATTGAAATCGATTTACAAGCGCGGGAAATAGCGACCAATGAGCGAAGAGCTTAAGTGAGATACTATCTTAACATGCAGACGAAAAATGGCGTTCATCCAAACTTTAGGCCTCTCGCTCATTGCTCACATCGTAATTATTTAAAATCGTTAGCCTGAGCGATGCTCAAGCAATGTACAATTGTAATTTTTAACGACGTTCCGAAAACACTTTATTCCCTTTTCTTCAAATATTTTTGACAAAAAAGACACCATAAAAAAAACCATGACTTTTTCTTTTTCCTCAGTAATATACACACATGCACATACATACATACATACATATATCCTCGTGTTTAATATTTTTTTACAAAGAAAAACACATATTACATTATTAAAGAATATAATCTTATCGTCGAATCGATTAATGCGAACAATTTTAAAAATATTTTAAAAGTTTCATTATCTTAGTTTACAAAGAAACGATACGAACACAAAAATAGATATTATCTATTGATTCGTTAAGATCGATAGAAAAAAAAGAAAAAAAAAAATTACAAAACAAACGTTCGTATCAGATAATAAAGATAACAAAGAGAACAATTTAATAAATAAATATTCATATAGATCGAATTAAAAGGATAATAATAATAATAATAGTATATATCAATAATTTTGTCCAAAAATATTTAGTGTATTAATACATATATATATATATATATATATACATAAATATGCGCCTTAAGTATTTAGTTCATATTTTAAACGATAGGTGATGCCACAGTTAGTGATCTCGGAAGCAGTAACTTCTTTCTATTTGACTAGCTTTTCAGTGCAGGTTCCGCTGCATGTGCTGACACCAAGGTGCTCGGAGGTCCCAACACTGAGAACTGTTTTTATAATTAACATTATCGTGGACTGTTGTTGCTCTCGTGGAAAGGCTGTTCTCTCTCTCTCTCTCTCTCTCTTTATCTATCTCTCTCTCTCCTTCTCTTTCTCTTTCTGTTTTTCTCTTCCCGGCTTTCTCAATATCATCGGTAAACTCAGTGCTTCGCGTCTATTCAAGACCGATCCTTGTTAGGTGAGTGTAAAACAGTAATACGAATCACGTAAAAAGATATCACACGAAGTTTAGTGATATTCGACTTTTCGTAATAGTGAGCTTCAGAAAGAAAGAAAATTAGTGAGAAGGAAGAAAGAAAGAAAGAAAAAAGGAAGGAAGGAAGGAAGGAAAGAAGGAAGGAAGGAAGGAAAAAAGGATACAAGATCGCGGGTTTCGCCTATGCTATACCTCCTTCTTCTTCTCGTTTCTCCCTCTCTTCTTCTCTCCTTTTTCATCGTTCTCTTCTATCTCCCTCCGCGCCCCGGTTTCTAATTTACGTATAATTACGACGTTTTATCGAATGTCCAATTGTTTCTTGTTTCTTGTTTTTTTTTTTTTTTTTTTTTTTTTTTCCCCCTTCTTTTTTCCTCTTCTCCCATTAAACATTTACAAATCATAACAATATAACCGATAAGAGATTTAGTATGTTTATGATTTAGTTCAATTAGTTTCTTTCCCCCAAAGCGTGCTTTCTGGGGAATTTTTGGATTAACCGTCCCAGAGAAAGAGATCAAGAAAAATCGCCATGCTTGCTCGTAAAACCGTCCGTCCGACCGACCGACCAACCAACCAACCAACCAACCAACCAACCGACCGAACGACCGGGCAGGCAGTCCCTTCTTTGTCCTCGATTTCCTCCCTCTAGCCCCACCTCCTCTCATCTCCTCACCTCTCCTCGATTTTATATTTAATCGAATTTATAATCACACGGAAATATTTCGGGATATGCTTCGCGTTATTTCTAATTGTCTTTACCTAACCCTTTTAATGATATTATTTCTTTGCGTTCTCCCGCCTATCTTTGCCCGCGTTCTTCTTTGATGCTCTCTAGCGTGGATCGACACACGCCACATTCCTAGCCTTGTGCATACTCGTGTTCCTTCCCATTGTATAAATTTCCTCTCTCTTTCTCTTCCTCTTTTTCTCTCTCTCTCTCTCTCTCTCTCTCATTCTCTCTCTCTCTCTCTCTCTCTCTCTCTCTCTCGTTTAACGAGTAAAATTTAATTTTGTTTATATTGAAATTTTAAGATTAGCTGTATACAATTTTTGTCATTTATATGTAATTAGGAATAATATAATAATAGAGCTTTATTATTAATAATTTATTAAAAGTTATTTTATAAAAATTATTTTATAAAAAAAAATCTTTGTAGAAGTTACATCAGGATTTTCTTTTTTAATTTATGCGCACTCAGTGTCTCATGTGATAATGCTAAGCAAGACACACTTGACATGATGTGCAAGGATTCTTTAGAATTTGTTTCCCTCCCATCCCCTTCCTCTCCCTCAAAACTTCCTCTTCCCCCCCCAAAACTATTGTTTTATATCGACAATAAAAATTCTTATTATTTATTTGCCATTTCAGATATTTGCTTCATCAAACTGCAGCTTTGGCAATCGAGCAGTTTAATCAATCTTTTGGCAAATTGTTTTGGAGAGAAGAAAAAGAAAAAAGATGGTCATGGAGGCATCCCCCTCGCCGCAAAGTGTCGGACGCGAGTTTGTCCGACAATATTATACTTTGCTCAATCAAGCTCCAGCACATCTTCATAGGTATTAATTGTTTACTCTTATAAAGTATCATTTTATTTATTTATATTACATTGTTATCGCAGTAATAACTGATAGAATATTTTGTAGGTTCTATAATCAACATTCTTCTTTTGTACATGGTGGGTTAGATTCTAATAGAGAATCGACGCCTGCTATTGGTCAAAAACAAATACATCAAAAGATTCAACAACTCAATTTTCGTGATTGCCATGCAAAGATAAGTCAAGTTGATTCACAACTGACTCTTGAAAATGGAGTTGTTGTGCAGGTAAATAGTATATATATATATCTAATAGCATAGTTAATTAACTTTTAGATAATTAAGTACAAGATATTTCATTTGATATATTTTATTTTATAGGTATCTGGCGAATTATCTAATGCTGGACAACCGATGCGCCGCTTCACTCAAACTTTTGTGTTGGCCATCCAAGCACCAAAAAAGTATTATGTACACAATGACATTTTCCGTTATCAAGATTTGATTTTTCCTGATGAAGAAGAAACGGATGTGAGTGGGATGGAAGGAGGTATGAATGAGACCACTGAAAGAGATGCGGAAGAAGGTGGTCCTTCTGAACCAGATGAAGATGAACATCAAAATCAAGGACAGCCGCTTACAGGCTCTGCACCAACTGCCGAACCGCAAAGTCAACCCACTATTATTCCTACGCAACAACCTCAACTTCAACAACAACAGATCTATTATACACAACCACCGCAGCCATTGGTTAGTATTATAGGAAATAAAATATAATAATAAAGGATTGATATGTTCTATAAAATATTCATATTATTTGGATTGCATTAAATGATTAGGTACATCCTGTGATGCAACAAGTTTTAAACGGATCCGTTCATGAGGAAACCACTTTGATTAATCAACAACAGCCTCAGCCTCAACAGCAACAACAACAACAACAACCTCCACCACCACCTCCCGTACAACAGCAACAACAACATCAATATGTTGCTGAGACAGCAGCACAGACTCAGTTCGTTCAAGAAGCAGAAACAGATACAGCGGCGGAACAGCAAACGTCAACGGAGGAAGAACCGCAAGTACAATCAGAAGAAACTCAGGAACAAACGGACACTGAGACATTTACACCATCTGCACAAGAAAGTGAACCTGAACATCAAGTATCTAATACGAATGTTAGCAGTAGCGGGCCTAAGACTTATGCTAATTTGGTAAAATCTTTTCCAAGTTCCACCGCTACTCCTAGCCCTCAGGTTCCGAAGATATCTATGTCCCCTGTAAGTTCCTATGGTTTATGTAAGATATAATTTATGATTTATTTGATTTATTGATTACGAATTAAATAATTAAATATTTAGACGTGACAAGGGATATTCGATTCTTATTGTTTCTTACTTTTTTTTTTTTATTTATTTTTCTTTTTTTCTTTTTTTTTTTTTTTTTTTTTTTTTTAGCCACCAATGACGAATTTGAGGTTAGACGATAGATCACCGTTGCATCCTACAGGTAGTGGAGCTACATTATCAGGAATGAACGTGGCTACGTCTCAACCACAAACTCATAGAACAAATAGCAATCAACAACCTCAACAACAACCACAGCATCAACAACAAAGAGCCTCGAGAGGTGGTCTTGTTCAACGAGGTAAACTATAGATAATTTCTCATCCCAATAGGAATATTATTTTTATCTAAAAAATAATTAATAACATGTATATATATATCTTTTATAAGATGGAGAAAGACGTGGAGGAGCAAGACCGTGTCAATACAGTGACGCTCATCAACTATTTCTTGGAAATTTGCCACACAATGCATCCGAACACGATTTGCGTCAATTATTTGAACGGTATGGCAGAGTGGCGGATTTACGTGTACACAGTAAATCCAGTGACAGATGCAAAGGTCCATTGGGTAGTAACAATGCTGCGAAAGTACCGAATTATGGATTTATTACTTTTGAGGATCAATTAGTTGTTACGAAAGTGTTAAACTCTTTGGTTAGCTTTTATAATCAATTTCTCTACTTTTTTTTCCCCTTCTTTTTTCTAATATATTATCATATCGGAGAATAAACAGTATTATAATATTGTATTTTATCGTAGCCTATATTTTATCCTGATGAGCATGGACAAAAGTTGAATGTGGAAGAAAAGAAAACTAAACCTAGGATGTCAATGGATGGTAGTGGAGGAAGATTGAATTCTGGTGATGGTAATATGCGACCAATGGGAGGACAACAACAACAACAACAACAACAGCAACGTGGACCAGGTAACGATCGTAAAATCGTTAGATGATCATATCGTGATTATTTAACGAGAAATGATTTAACGGTAGTATTGATATGGTAACTAGAGTGAGCGAGAGTGAGAGCGAGCGAGAGAGAGAGAGAGAGAGAGTGAGAGTGAGAGTGAGCGAGAGCAAGCGAGCGAGAGAGAAAGACAGGATGAGATAGTATTGATCGTAACATTTAGTAAGAGTAGTATGACACATCGATTGTAGGTGGACCAGGAGGAGTGATGAGGGGTGGTCAACATGGAGCAAGAGGTGGCCGCGGTGGCTTTTCAAGAGGAGGAGATGGTGGTAGGGGAGGTGGTGGAATGAGACAACCTGGTAATCCAAGCAACGCCAGTTATCAAAATCGTCGCTAATATAAAAGTGATGATTAAAAAGAGTCATCTCCCATTCCCTTCTTTGTCGGATATAAGTCTCACCGGTACATTACTACCATCCTCTCATTCCCAAAACACACACAGAGCCCAGGACTAGTTCGTACGCTACTCGACGTCGATAAAGATGTCGCCCTTGTACGCTTATATCTGCTTGAAACGTTCGTCAAGCAGTTAAAAACTATTAAACCAGACGTCGGCACAATTAGTACGAAATACGAACTCGAACTCCGTGATGAAGGATATACAATATTATGATATGGCTTATATTCGCGATCACATTAAGCCAATATAATATTTTCTTCATCAGACGTCAAGACTTAAAAAAAAAAAAAAAAGGAAAAAAAGAAAAAAAGAGATGGAAAAAGAAAGAAAGAAAGAAAAAAAAGAATAATTACCTTTATTCTTCTTCTTCATGGCCACCACACCCAAGTCGATAAAGTCAACTCGAGTTTGTTCTTCATACATTAACCGACCAGGAATTTTAAAGACTTTACAATGAAAACTTAATAAACGAAATAATATTAACAAAAATAAAGAAAAGGAAAGAAAAGTACATACATACATACATACACACACATATACGTACACACACCTACACACACATACATATATACACACAAACATATGTTATATGTACGTGTATAATGGAGTGACACGTGACCATCTGTCTGTAAATCCTGGACAACGTCTTTCAACAATAACAACTATTACTGCTACTACTATTACTACTACAACTATCACCACTACTACTACTTCTACTACTACTACTACTACTACTACTACTACTACTACTACTACTACTACTACTACTACTATAGCAGCAGCAAAAATAACAACGTACACAGGGTACGATGTTTCCTCTTAAACATCAATTTCAGGCAAAAAGGATGAAAAACAAAAAACAAAACAAAAAAAAAGAAAGGAAGAAATTTCACTGGGTATATTAATTATAAGGAAAGAGTTATAATATAGTGTGACGTGGATTTAATTTGTTTCTTTATTTTCTTTTATTTTCATCTTATTCTCTCACTCTCTCTTTCTCTCTCTCTCTCTCTCTCTCTCTTTCTTTCTCTCTCAAAAACACGTCACACATACATATAACACTTTTCCTCTTAATTTATTCCACCTTTCCATGAGCCAAATTAATCCTATGATCTAAGTGAAAAAAAAAAAAAATACAAAAAAGAGAGAGGGAGGGAGAGAAAAGAAGAAAGATAAAATCATTTATTAAATAACATCTTGGGGGTACTCTCGTAATAATATTATTATTAATTCGTTAACTGCCGACGATAAGACACCTGGTTCCTCCTCCACCCCCCTTTAAGCGCAAAGAAGAATATCGACGAAGAGATTTGTTCATAGATTATTATCGATTTGGTCGGACTGTTGGTAAATAACTAGTAGGGAACTGCGATTGTTCTGTGGTCGTATCAACAAAAACAAAAAAACA
>NC_060967.1:2498002-2503002 GCF_910589235.1 Vespa crabro
TTGCATATACCGGGATCCTGATACAAACCACAATTTGCAGAAAAATTTTCAGAGTTCTCAATAATTCGAATTTTATAACAGGATAGAATAGCCTACCAGGTGGATTTTTGAACAGGAGAATATAACATACCAGGAGATGGCACGTTCTCGCGTGCCACCTCCTTGCGCATCATATGATCCTGTTACAAATCTAGTTTTACGGGAAAAATTTTTGCGGTCCCTGTAATTTGGATTTTTGAACAGGAGAATATAACTTACCAGGAGGTAGTACGCGAGAACGTGCCACCTCCTCGCAAGTAATATGATCCTGTTACAAATCCAGTTTTACGGGAAAAATTTTTGCGGTCCCTGTAATTTGGATTTTTGAACAGGAGAATATAACATACCAGGAGATGGCACGTTCTCGCGTGCCACCTCCTTGCGCATCATATGATCCTGTTACAAATCTAGTTTTACGGGAAAAATTTTTGCGGTCCCTGTAATTTGGATTTTTGAACAGGAGAATATAACATACCAGGAGATGGCACGTTCTCGCGTGCCACCTCCTTGCGCATCATATGATCCTGTTACAAATCCAGTTTTACGGGAAAAAATTTCGCGGTCCCTGTAATTTGGATTTTTGAACAGGAGAATATAACTTACCAGGAGGTAGTACGCGAGAACGTGCCACCTCCTCGCAAGTAATATGATCCTGTTACAAATCCAGTTTTACGGGAAAAATTTTTGCGGTCCCTGTAATTTGGATTTTTGAACAGGAGAATATAACATACCAGGAGATGGCACGTTCTCGCGTGCCACCTCCTTGCGCATCATATGATCCTGTTACAAATCTAGTTTTACGGGAAAAATTTTTGCGGTCCCTGTAATTTGGATTTTTGAACAGGAGAATATAACATACCAGGAGATGGCACGTTCTCGCGTGCCACCTCCTTGCGCATCATATGATCCTGTTACAAATCCAGTTTTACGGGAAAAAATTTCGCGGTCCCTGTAATTTGGATTTTTGAACAGGAGAATATAACTTACCAGGAGGTAGTACGCGAGAACGTGCCACCTCCTCGCAAGTAATATGATCCTGTTACAAATCCAGTTTTACGGGAAAAAATTTCGCGGTCCCTGTAATTTGGATTTTTGAACAGGAGAATATAACATACCAGGAGATGGCACGTTCTCGCGTGCCACCTCCTTGCGCATCATATGATCCTGTTACAAATCCAGTTTTACGGGAAAAAATTTCGCGGTCCCTGTAATTTGGATTTTTGAACAGGAGAATATAACTTACCAGGAGGTAGTACGCGAGAACGTGCCACCTCCTCGCAAGTAATATGATCCTGTTACAAATCCAGTTTTACGGGAAAAATTTTTGCGGTCCCTGTAATTTGGATTTTTGAACAGGAGAATATAACATACCAGGAGATGGCACGTTCTCGCGTGCCACCTCCTTGCGCATCATATGATCCTGTTACAAATCTAGTTTTACGGGAAAAATTTTTGCGGTCCCTGTAATTTGGATTTTTGAACAGGAGAATATAACATACCAGGAGATGGCACGTTCTCGCGTGCCACCTCCTTGCGCATCATATGATCCTGTTACAAATCCAGTTTTACGGGAAAAAATTTCGCGGTCCCTGTAATTTGGATTTTTGAACAGGAGAATATAACATACCAGGAGATGGCACGTTCTCGCGTGCCACCTCCTTGCGCATCATATGATCCTGTTACAAATCTAGTTTTACGGGAAAAATTTTTGCGGTCCCTGTAATTTGGATTTTTGAACAGGAGAATATAACATACCAGGAGATGGCACGTTCTCGCGTGCCACCTCCTTGCGCATCATATGATCCTGTTACAAATCCAGTTTTACGGGAAAAAATTTCGCGGTCCCTGTAATTTGGATTTTTGAACAGGAGAATATAACTTACCAGGAGGTAGTACGCGAGAACGTGCCACCTCCTCGCAAGTAATATGATCCTGTTACAAATCCAGTTTTACGGGAAAAATTTTTGCGGTCCCTGTAATTTGGATTTTTGAACAGGAGAATATAACATACCAGGAGATGGCACGTTCTCGCGTGCCACCTCCTTGCGCATCATATGATCCTGTTACAAATCCAGTTTTACGGGAAAAAATTTCGCGGTCCCTGTAATTTGGATTTTTGAACAGGAGAATATAACTTACCAGGAGGTAGTACGCGAGAACGTGCCACCTCCTCGCAAGTAATATGATCCTGTTACAAATCCAGTTTTACGGGAAAAAATTTCGCGGTCCCTGTAATTTGGATTTTTGAACAGGAGAATATAACATACCAGGAGATGGCACGTTCTCGCGTGCCACCTCCTTGCGCATCATATGATCCTGTTACAAATCCAGTTTTACGGGAAAAAATTTCGCGGTCCCTGTAATTTGGATTTTTGAACAGGAGAATATAACTTACCAGGAGGTAGTACGCGAGAACGTGCCACCTCCTCGCAAGTAATATGATCCTGTTACAAATCCAGTTTTACGGGAAAAATTTTTGAGTTGTCATAAATGTAAAATTCATTTCAAGGTTACCATAACTTAGGAGAAAACATAAATTGATGGATCGATTTCTCTTATGTATGTCGTGGAGGAGGAATAATGGTAGGATTTTATTGAATACAAATTGAATTTCTATTAAAGTTAAATATTTATTTTCATTATTATTATTTATACATGGAAAATTACACATTATAATTATACAACGTAATGCTGGATGATATAGTACATTATACATATGTAATTTTGTGTTTTAAAGTGTTATTTTAGGTATTGTTTTAGCAAATAATTGTATTTTGCAATTATGTACATCATTTCCAGCTTTTGCAATCCTCTTGATTGTTTCAGTGCTGTGTGGATACCCAAAGATTATTTTTGATGATTTTTAAGCGTTTCCATCCTTTTGATAATATTTCATAGTGCTTTTATGCAATCTTATTCTTGATCTCCAGCGTTGACTGTCTTTATATACTCTCAAAATGGTTGGATGATTTTCTTTGTATAATCTAAAAGAATGTCCAATAAGCTAATCGCTTATTTATATTTCCTGTAAATCAGAAAACATTTTTTTAGAATTATGTTAATCTTTTCAAATGAGTTAAAGGATTATTACCTGCATATATTATCTGCTTACTTTTGTTAAATGTGCCACTGAGTGCACTAAATTTAAACATTACTATCACTAATAATACTTCCCTGTATAATAAGTACATTGAGATAATATAAAACTAATAAGTAGTGTAATTTTATTTTTATTAAGAAGGAAGTTCATTATATGCCATTTATGGTTTTAATTTTATCTTGATAAATATAAGAAGGAAAAAAATCTATTACAAATACATTTTATTATTTTATTAATGACATTCGCTGCAAGATGCTGACAATAAAATAGGATCGAAATTTAATTTGTTACATTTAATATATATATATATATATATATATATATATATATATATATATATATATATAATATATAATTTATATGTATATATATATATAATATATAATAATATATATGTATATATATATATATATATATTAAGCAATAGTTTCGTTCATATATCATGTATATAAAACCGTAATATTTACAAGTATGGATTAATTGAAAATAAATGATTTGACAATATTCTTGTAATAATAAAAATGAACAATTATTACATAAAGGTAATTCTTTATTATTAGTAAGCGCGATTACTGCAGCGTACAAATACGTCAGTAGTCCAGTTTTTATTTTAATCTTTCTCTTTCTATCTTTCTCTCTCTCTCTCTCTCTCTCTCTCTCTCTCTCACATTCTCTCGCTCGCTTAGCATTTTCCTTTTTTCTTTTTTGTTTGTTTAAAACAGTATGCATTAAACGTCAAATCCAACAGCTCACTAATAATATATCGCCCCCTTTGAAAAATATAAATATCAAGCACAAGCAATCACCTTTCAATTTTTGGCTACATTATAACTTTCGTATTTTTTCGTAGCTCTTTTCGTATTCAATTTTCTTCCTTCCATAAAGCCAAATGGTCTCTCGTTGACTCTTAAAATTAATGACTATATATACATATATATATACATATATATATATACATATGTATATATATATATGTATACATATGTATACATATATATATGCATGTATATATTATAATTTTTAGTTTTTTGTTTTTTTTTTCTTTTTTTTTCGTTTTTTTTTTCTTTTTTTTTTATTGTTTCTCATCATTATTAATCTCCTCGTCGTCGTCGTCGTCGTCGTCGTCGTAGTCGTCGTCATCGTCATCGTCGTGAACTTATTACAGCTACTCCTCACACCTCAAATCTTATTAAAGTCATTTTATGGCGTATAGTGTTTTCATATTCAATATTGTCAAATCGGACCATAACTGAGAGACACCGGCGGCTCACAGCTTTTTCTACTTCTCACCGTTTCACGACAATATATTTTAATTAATGAATGAATGAATGAATGAATGAATGAATGAATGAATGTATGTATTAATTAATTAATTAATTAATCAATTAAATAGATTTACAGTAGAGCGAATATAATAAGTGACACTCTTCGGATACCACAGTTGACGGATTTTATCTTTTGTCTTTTGCTTTTTTTTTTTCTTAAGTCCCTACTAAAAAAAACTTTTAAGGGACAATGAACTGTCTAATTGAAACTTGACAAAATTCACAATTTCATATTGTCCAATGGAAAATATACATACATTATCTTTTTTTTCTTTTTTTTCGAATGACCGTAGAAAGTTGAAGAAAATTCGATATGTCGCATAATTTTTTTCGTTTCTAATGTTAATCAATATGCTTTTTACTGTATATGTGTGTGCGTGTGTATGTATGTATGTATGTATATATGTGTGTATAGGTGTACGTGTATCTCTCTGTCTGTATGTCTAATCATACAAAAATATGAAGGGTCTATCTAATCTGATTAAATTTATATTAAAACATTTTAAAAACAAAATATTTCGACGTTACTTTTACAC
>NC_060967.1:2505502-2545502 GCF_910589235.1 Vespa crabro
AAAAAAAAAAAAGAAAGAAAGATAGGAAATGAAAAATAAAAGAGAGAATGAGAAAAGTTAGTGAAGAAAAATTCTAATGACGTTGTTCGTTTAAAAATATAATTCGTGCGATCTTATAAAAGCAAGAGAGAGAGAGAGAGAGAGAGAGAGAGAGAGAGAGAGAGAGAGAGAGAGAGAGAGAAAGAAAAAGAAAAAAAAAATCCCACAGAAAATCTTGGGATAATCGCACAACTAACGTAACATAATTAATAATCGAGTCAGCACCGATCCATCGGGTGTCCTTATAAAATTGACTAAGAACGCAACGTTTGCATTAATTTAATATGGGCCTGTATTAAAATAGTAACTATAAATAACGAAGGGCATATGGTAGCATAATGTTAAGAGTGACACTTGTGTAAAACTATATGACGAGAGGCATGTTCTTTTTGTTTGGTAAATTCACTTTTTTACCTTGCCAAAGACTGTCGTGTATCGTAAAGGCATCTATGGTTACTGTAAGATGCTTTGTGTGAACCTGGGAGAAACACTTCCCTCCAGAATTATATCTAAAAGAATAATTATTTTTTTTGTAATGAAAACAAAAAATATTACTCCTTTATAATAAAATTTCTGAATAACAACAGTATTGTATTGTTTTTTTTTCTTTTTTTTTCTTTTTTTTTTTTTTTTTTTTTTTTTGAAAAATAAACAGGATATTTACTTAAAGAACTTATCAAACATTTTATCGAAGACTTGTTTAGGTCCAGTACCATACAACTTCGATACTTCTTCTCGATCTGGACAGTAAGAGTAGAGAGCACGGAACTGACAACCAGCATCTCGGAACAATATGAGGAAATGTTTGCTTTCCGATCTGGCTATTTCATCTAAAACCTTTCTCTTGGCTTCTTTATTTACTGTACCAGGAAACACGCAATATTCAACAGCATTCAACATAATACCACGGTTCGATTTAGTTGTAGGTTGTTTATACAATCTTGGACCTTTAAAATAAGATACACAAATTTTTTTATAATAAAAGTTTGTTAAAAAACAAAAAACAAAAAAAAAATAAATAAAATAAAATAAAATAAAAAAGAAAAATCGACCATCAAAGTATTTTTTTTTTTTTTTTTTTTTTTTTTTTTTTTTTTATTAAATTTACCACTATAATCCATCATCGAACTCGGTGTACTGCTGATATCGCTGCTACCATCGTCAAAGACTCTTCTTTTCGTCATCAGACCAGGTGGTAAGGATCCAGGACCCGATGGTGATGGAAGATGTCTCATACTTCCCATACCAGGACTAGGTGCACGTCTAGGTGGTGTTGCTCGACCCAATCCGCTATCCGTATCTGTGTACCGACACATCATACCGTCTTGATCACTACTCGAACCTGTGAACGCAAGCTCGACGTATGAAGATAGAAATAAATGATAGAAAAATACGGACATACGTAGATTATCCATATTGAAACAGAAAAACAAAGTGAACTGTCACTTATAAATTGTCAGAGAGAGCCTTTATTATTATTATTATTATTATTATTATTTTTATTATTATTATTATTATTAATATATTAATATTATTATTATTATTTCTATTACTATTATTATTATTATTATAATTATTATTATTATTATTATTATTATTATTATTCTTGTTGACCCATCCAAGCGAGAAAGAATACGGAATAAGAACTTGATAAAGTCTTTGAACTGTTAGTTCTTAGTAAATTCAAAAGATATTAGTCACTTGTTAGACTTACGAGAGAGTGATTGATAACCTGCTCACTTCAAAAATATCCATCTTCATAAGCTTGCGTCCAATATATAGAAAAATCGCTTAACATTTATAAAAAAAGCTCTTAAATTATATACTATATGATCTTCACACTTTTTCTTTTCAATAATAAATTGTTAACAAACAAAACTACTGCATTTATTCTAAAGTACTAATTTTATCTGGGGTATATTAATTGATTAACTAGCGAACGTTTTTTTTTTTGTTTTGTTTTTTCTTAACTTTCGAATTCAACCTATAATTTATTGATTTTTAAAATTTTTTATTTAACATTCAAAATTTCACTTATAGCGAAACTTTGATTGCTGATATTCTATTTTTTGTTTGTTTATTTACAACATTAGACAGATAAGGTATGTATACCAAATTCATAAACGCTTCGATTTATAAAGCATAAAAGCAAGGAATGATCGAAATACTAATCTAATAATTATTATTCGAAGCTAAAACATTTCATGAATTTGCTATACTTTTAGTATCATAATAACACCTGGAAATAAAAAAAAAAAACAAATAGGAATGGTATAAACAAATATATATCTGAGAAAATGTGATGGGATAATTGATATGATACAGGACTCAGTATGTGAGTCAAAGTGAGAGGTTTTTTCTTTTTTTAATGGGAACTGGAGCCACCAACAATAATCTGAAAAGACACTGAAGAGAGACATGTACCCATAACCAAATGCTGTACAACAATAAGCCCAAGAAGCCTCAACTGAAAATTATCTACAATAGCAAATGAAATATCTTATGAATGAAATGGTCAAAGTTACACCGATATAAAAAGATCAATAAAATCTTCAATACTGATCGATCAATTTATTATAAACATTGAAAATCATATAGAAGAATTCGTTAAATCACAAAGGAAGGAAAGTAAATGATAATATTGGTGAAACTTTGACGGCACACAAGAAGAAAAAAAAAGAAACATGGCTACTCGCACGCGCGCGGGTGTATATATATGTGTGTGTTTGTGTGTATATGAATATCATTGCCACTTGTGCTCCAATCTGCCACCATGCTACTACATATATACGTGTAATTGCTATTGCCTACATAAAAATTAGAACGGCGTGTAGGACATTTAAGACTTTTGCACATGATAGAGAAAAAAGGGGGGAGGGGAGATTTAACGATATTCCAAGTCACTTGGTGCTTCTTACCACACAAATTCATCAAGGAATTAGATTTTCTTCCCTTAAAGTTTTGGTAAGTCGGGTATTTAGGCCTGCCTCTAACCTGTTGCTGAGGCTCCTGCACATCTGCAATAATGCAACGTTTACCTTGTTACACTTAACGCCATGTACGATCGGGGATTAATAGTAGGGGATGCTTCAATCGTACGTCATTGCATCAGGGGAGATGAGTCTAACTACGAGCCATGTCCGCTGGGAATATCGAAAACTCAAGTAGCCGGTGCAGTATTGGTGCAGAATAATGTTGCGTTCCAACTGAAATATATATAACTACTACGAAAGGCGCTACTTAAAAATAAATTCATACCCCTCAAATAACCTTGTTCAGAGTCATTTGGAGAATAATAATTAAATAAGTCTAATAAAACGTTCAAACATTTGTAAGATTTATACGTAGGCGCCCATACCAGTGATAGATAGATTTACATCCTGCAATGAATCTACTTTCGTCAAGCAAAACGTTTAAGAAAAAACATCATTTAAGCATTCTTTCTATAAACGATATTAAACCCACCTCTTGATGTTTTGTAGGAACCACGTCTTCCAAGTTGTTTAACGCTTCGACAGGGTGATGAACCTCTACCATCATCGGGTGAATCTACGGAAGATACTAAAATAGGGATAGCGCTATTACAATCGAGTTCATTAATGATACAAATTTACGAATATAAACTAATATAACAACTTTAACTACAATATAGATATATTTACCAATATAGATATATTCAAAAAACAATCTCTAAGCATGCACGATAATATATAAAGGGAAAAAAAAAAAAAAAAAAAAAAAAAAAAAAAAAAGTAGAGTGCAGTGACAACAAAAAGAAAAAAAGAAAAACAAAAAAAAAAAAAAAAAGAAAAAAGAAAACAAAAACAAAAAAAAAGAACAAAAACAAATTCAAACAACTCATTAACTACATACAATGTTAGCCCAATAATAATTCATTCAATTAACAATTAAATTAGTCGTTCAATCATTAGTTTGGAGTAATGGTTCATAATTGAATTTAATTCTACGAAGTAGTTCGTCGATGTAAGTCATTTCTCTTAAGTAACTCTCCGTCTTACTCATAGATACCGCATATTGATTAATTATTTCATAAATTCGACTTTAATTTCTAACCATTACGATTTTGATTAAATAATTAATTTAATCGTATCGTATTATTAACATCGATGGAAATAAATATATAATTATCATTAGATAATATAGTATTAAATATTATCTAATACTATCTATTAAGAGACATTGTCAATATGGTTAAAGTAAAAACTATTATATGTATTATATACTACAAGGAATAAGTGTAATATATACATATATACACATCATACACACATATATATATATATATATATATATATATATATATATATGTGTATATAATTATATGTATCCCTGATATTGTTTATGTTGTGAAGTATATCCTTTTGTAGAATATTATTTTATCTGTGTATTTAAAAATCTTTTTGTTTATTATTATTAAAAAGGCATATATATATATATATATATATATATATATATATATATATAAAATCTTATTTATACTCTTAACGTTGTAAATAATAAATCTTGATTAAAACATTGTAATCTTATAATCAACAATTTTCTTTCTTTTCTTGTTTTTTTTTCTTTCTTTTTTTTTTTTTTTTATGAATAAGTCATTAGAAAATATTTATCTTTCAATTGAAAAGTGCCATAGTTATATATATTGAGAGATTTCTTTGGTGCTACTTATTTAGTTAATGGGAGTGGAGTGTGTGTAGTGCATACCCCTGAGGCTGCCGCCCCGATAAAGGGGGCCGGAACGTCGATCATCAAGATGAGCAGCAGTAAGACTGTCCTGCGAGCCTCGGTAGTAGTCTCGCCTCATCGTTGGGGAAGTCAGCGACGCTATAGTAAGTGTGTTAGTGCACAACAATCAGCTAGAATTTTCTTTTGCTACTCTAGTTTCGCTTTGACAGTATATGTATATATGTATATATATGTCATTACAAAAAAAAAAAAAAAAGATCTATACAATTGTGATTAATTATTTTACACGAATATCTAATGAATATCTAATGAATATCTAATGATATTATTACGCTATCAACTGTAGCGTAACGTGGTAGCACATATAAGAAAATTTGTAGCGTCGTGAACACGTGACTGGGTGATATTACTCGTGAGTATAATTATAATCAAAATACCACAAAAAAAAAAAAAAAAAAAAGAAAAAGAAAAAGAAAAAGAAAAAACAAACAAACAAAAATACAAAATTGACCTTGCAAAAAAAAAAAAAAAAAGAATCAAATATATCTCTTATTCGAATCTTCGCCATGCAAAGACTAAATATGCAACATTACAACATTAAGATATTGTTACTATTATTAGATTATTACAATGATATGGGTGAATTACACATGTTGCAACATTGATTATACTATATTATCAGAGATTCGAGTATGTATAAATTCATTAGGATACAAATTGGAAAGATATTCTTTTTATCAACAAATGATTCTATCAACGAATACATTCATTCTGACCATCTATGTATTTTATACATAATCTCATCTCCTCTAAAAAAAAAAAAAGGAAGAAAAAAAAAAAAAAAGAAAAATAGAAGAAAAAAAAAAAAGAACAACGAATGACTTGAAGAAACAATTAAGTAACAATCGTGATGCAGTTGTATAATCAAACCTACCTGTACTCAAATTAGAGGAAGAACCTTTCTTTCCACGACTAGGCGTAAGAGCTCCAGAATCCAATTCCGTACCAGCGTCTACATGAATTGTCTTTGGTCGTGGACGCGTCGTTGCAGTCTTATTACGTAATTTGGTTGGTTTTATTGCATTCAATAATTCCTTGTCAATGACTTTTCCCTAAAGATCGAACAGGTATACGATATATATATATATATATATATATATATATATATATATATATAAAAAAAAGAAAGAAAAAAAAAAACGTCAACAAAGTAATAATCATCATTATCAGCAAAAGTATAATTTTATTGAATGCTTACTTCTCTTTCCGCTTCCTCAATAGCTTTCTTAACTTTATATTGTTCTAAAATATTAGCTCTCCTCTGTCTTTCCTCTTCCTTCTTACGTGCTCTCTCTTCTGCTTTTAATTTCTCTTGTTCTCTACGTGCTTGAGCTTCGGCTTCCTTTCTTTCTTTCATTTCTTCTTGCTGTTGTCTTCTCTGTAGCGACAGTAACATTATACGTTCCTTCTTTCTTTCCATTTCGTCTAATGAATTCTAAAAATATTAGATATGTAACAATAAATTATCATCAATTATACATTTATTTATTTTTTTTTTTTATATCATTTATAAACACAGACTCACTGGATCAGGATTTGTTAATTGTTTTCCAATAACTAAACCAGCACTACTAGATTGACGACCTTCCGTACTACTATCACGTTGCCTTTCTCTTTGACGTTCTCTATATATTTCATTTTGTAATTCTCTATCTCTTATTTCTTGTCTATGAAATTCTCTCTTTTCGGCCTGACGTTGCCTTTCTCTTTCAAAATCTCTCTGTGCTTCCAATAGTTTTTGTCTTTCTGTGACACTAACAGGTGGTGATTCTGTACGTACCCCGAAATCTTCGTGTTCTATATAAGAAGACACGTTTCTTTCCTAGAAAATAATTGTTGTATGTAATAACGGAGACATATATATATATATATATATTTTTTTTTTCAATGCTTGGGACACAAATCAGGTTTTATCAATTTTTTAAAAATATTATTAGAATAATTACCTTCTTAGGAGATGTTCTTTTAACTCTAAGAGTTGGTTTTGGCTTCTTAGGCACATCGTTATCAAATGAAATGTAGAAACCCTTTTCACCGGCATCTGTAGGATCAAGGGGTGTAACTTCTGGGGTTCTCGAAGGAGATGGTGTTGCTTCTCTGAGGGATGGATGAGGTTGAAAAGAATTTCGTGATATCGAAGGCCTGGTTGGAGATGGTATCCTGTATGTTCGACTCCCTGAAGTAATATGCAAACCACGTATACTTTCTACGACCTCATCGTCGTTCCCTAAAAATTATTATCTCAGATTAAAGATGTATTAATACAATCATTTTATTTATTCAATTGATATATAAATATATGTATTAACCAATGAACGATATATTCTGTGGTTTCATATCATCAACAGGTGGAGCTGGAACAGGAGTATGTAAAGTTGCACATTGCCTTTTTTCAGTTGGACTTTCACATGTCATTGGAATATGATGTATAGTCGGCCTTTTAGATTCTGGACTTTCGCTCATTAACTGACTTATTCGATGAATCTATAACCCGTAAAATATATAAATAAATATAATTATTATTCGCTCTAATATTTTCTTTTATATTCCAATCAATAAAATAATCTTACGGCATTACGATGTTGTGGACTAGCAGTCGTTGATGCAGTTTGATTAAAAAGTGATGCAGACGTTGGATAAGTTGAAACAGGCTGATTCATTTGATTATTACAAAGACTATGATCACCATTAAGATACCTTGGCTCTTGAGATGTTTCATGAAATACAAAACCTTTTTGTTGTGATGGATGAGTATTCCAACTTCTTGTATCTTGATATAAACGCATATCTTGTTGATAAGCTATAAATTATTGGAAATATTTCAATAAGGTATTGAATAATAAAATGATAAGTAATATATGGATGACTAAGAGATTTACCAGTGGATTGTGGATTGAATCGTGAATCAATAGATTGTTGATATCCAACATTCATTTCGTTAGCTAAATTTTGACTTGGCGGTGGTTGTCCCCATGTTCTCCTTTGTAATTGTGGTTGATCGTGCAAATAAAACTGTGACTGTTGAGAATCTTGTATTCTCGGATTTAATGTACTCATCGGAGGCATACCATAGGACTAAAAAATGAAAATATTTCAAATTAAGAAGAAGAAAGAAATTTATCCAACAAAAAAAAAAAAAATATCTTACTTGTATATGCTGCTGACTAAGGCTTTGCAATTGTTGCAATTGTTGTTGCATTTGTTGTTGATGCTGTGTCATTAAGTGCTGTTGTTGTATTTGATTTTGTTGATTAGCTAAACGTTGTATATCAGCTTGTATCTCACTGAGGCTGTTATTCATTCTATATTAAAAATATATGTTAATAATAATTACATTTTTATAAACACAATTGTAACATATAGGATTATATATATATATATATAATTCAAATGTGTATATATATATATATCAAATACTAACAGTGATATAGATTGATGATACTGTTCTAAATCCATGTTTTCTATGTCCGGAGTACGTCTTGTTTCAATAAAGGGTGCGTTTCCATCCTGCTCCAACCATTTATGCTCTACATCTCGAACATCTTCGCTGATTTCCTGCATATATCATTATAATTTTATATAATTTCTTCGCGATATCATAGATAATTCTCTGAATAATCTATTATATAAAAGAGTGAATTATTATTATATAATAAATTATATATATATATATATATATATAAAATTACAATGTTTAATGTTGTAAATTCACTATAAAATATAATAAAAAATAACAAACTTGAAATATTACAAATTTACATTGAAGATCATTTATTGTATTGTATTCTTAAAAAAAAAAAAAAAAAAAAAAAAAAAAAAAAAAAAAAAAAAAAAAAAAAAAAAAAAAAAAAAAAAAAAAAAAATAGATGACGATACTCGTAGTTAAAGATCTGCTAAAATATATCACATTTATCAATGTTTCATATTACTGTATAAAACACAACAATAATTATAACACAATTAAATCTAAATATATAAATAAATAAATAAATAAATAATAAAATCAGTGATAAAATTTCTAGATTAAAAAGTGCCATTGTGGCATAAATTATATAAAAGCAAAGGAAAGAAAATACAAAAAAGAATAGGAAAAAAAAAAAAAAAGGAAAAAGAAATCATATACAGAACATTCATATGAACAACATACGCACACAACCCATAAGTTATCCTTTTGTTAATGTTAAAATAAAAATGCAAAAGAGTAAACAGAAAATAATCAATATCAATAAAAATATGCTTGTGAGTAGCATACAACATTTTCTCAAGAGTGTTTAGTACTGCATCATGCACTTCACAATTCATGAAATTTAAAAATGGTATAGGGGAAAAGGAGAATTGTTATAATATTCATAATTAAAATATATTTGTATTGTTTCGTTTTCCTCGAATACTCACTATTATTATCATCTAAAAGCATAAATAATTAATTCGATTGTTATAAAAAACAAAAAAAAAAAAGTGAACGTTCTCTACTAAGAAGTAATATAAAAAGCAATCATACGCCGCTTAAGAAACTTTTGGCTTAATTTTTTATTTTTTGCTCCCTTTTTATTATTTTTAAATGATGACAATGAGAACTGTAATAATGAATTATTTTTTTATTAGATTCATTTACTATACTATGCATAAGAAAAAATAAAAATACAATTGGATTGATATTTTGAAGCCATACAAAAGCACATATTAATTGTTAAAAAAAAAAAAAAAAAAAAAAAGAGAGAAAAAAAATGTATTGCTGCATTACATTTTCCAAGTTCCTGCCTGGAGAGAAATCTTTTATGTAGTATCGTACCTTGAGAGAGAAGGGTCTCTGTGGTTTTTCTTGAGAGGGTTGTTGGGGTACAGGAATGGCCTCAGATACACTTGTTGGGGTCTCCCCCGAAGATGCAGAGGTTACTGGGGTGGGGGGACCAATTTCTTCCGGACTGTCCCCCCCAGATGTTGACGAGGAAGGAGACTTTACCTTACCCTGCAACCAGCCCAACCAGCGTGCCTTGTTAAGTACTCAGAGTCCGCCACCAACCACCGTACACCATGGAAGAGTGTGTCCATAACCAAATTTTACGTTCAAGCATTAAGAGCCAAAGCTTATTTAATAAAAGTTCTTGCAAATCATATATATATATTTTTTTTTTGTTTTCTTTTTTATAGCTAATTTACTACATGTGCACAAACTCTCTAAATTTCCTTTGAAAAATATTTTATACATAGAAAAGGGCAATTAACACAATGCGATGGCTCCAACTAAAGATAAATTTAACACAATATATATATATATATGTATAAAAAAAAAAAAAATTTCATTTGTAAAATTCATAATAATTTTATCACGTTAATAGCATTTGTAATCTGTATCATTGCAATATTTCTAAGCGCAAATGATTTATATTGTGTCAATAAATGTTTTATGTCGATATTTCTATTATAATTGACTAAGTATATAAATAAAATGCTTGACTTCATCTCTCTCAATTATATATACATCAATAATAAATAATTCAAACATGCATACCAGCACCTTAAGGGGGAAAAAAAAAAATAAATAAAATAAAATAAAACAATGCATATCTCACAAGTTCATATTTTTGTTTCAAATGTTTTACGTAGAAATTATTAATTAAAAAAATAATTCATAAAAGCAATAATACTAAAATAACAAAATGAATATAAATTTTAAACCTTGCTATATATATATATTAAAAAGAAAAAAAAAAAAAAAAAAAAGATCAATGTGCATCAATATGCACTTACCACCATGAACAGCTGAAAGATGAGAAAAAGAATAGTATTAAAAATAATATTATTATTAATATCAATAATAATTATTTGACAAAAATGCAGAGAGAAATGGAAAAGAAATAAATCGTATTGCTGAAGCAAATTATATGAATAAAAAATTAGATTGAAAATCTATAAAATATAAAGAGAATGAAATGTAAATGAAATAATTAGTGAAAAAGATGTGCAGCTTTTTTACCTTAACCAAATAGTTATGTATATACTCCAAGCTTATATTTTTTTGTTAATACATTAAAAAAAAAAAAAAAAAGAAAAAAAAAAGAAAAAAAAAATACTTCTAGATTGTACAATATACAATATGATTAAAAAAAAAAAAAAAATAAAAAGAAAAAAAAAATCTACAAACAGCATTAAAACTTAATGAATCATTCCATGTCAATCATTGTATTCTTCACAAACTTTAAAATGATTCTTTGATTCATAATAATTATTAAATATTCATTGTTTGAAAATAGAATGATTGACGAATGATTTGACTATGCTTATAATACTATATAATACATACATATATGTATGCGATAATGTTATAATATGCGATATGCACAACACAAATATAGGATGACAAAGTGACGAAGAAAAAGAAACACTAAAATTTTTCTTAATTATATCTATATGCATTGATCTATACTAAACACCCGTGCCTAAATTTCGAAATGAATCATCGATTCATGTCTACGTATAATGTTCTGTTTTAAATAAATAAATTATATATAGTGTAGAATGTAATATGCAAATTTGTAGGTAACTATGATTACGGAGGTTGAAAGAAATCATTAATAGTCATTGTCTAAAATTGAAACGATCGTGATTAAATTAAAAACATAATGTTATCGATGAATTTAAAAATTAATCAAATATCATTTTAATAATATACCTTTGTAACCGCTTGTAGAAAAGCAGCTTTTCCAACTTTTTGTCGTTGCTTTGACATAACGACTTCCATTCTTCTTTTTTCATTTTCAATATGACGACGTTTTTCTTCTAACTTTAATCTAATATTATTTAACTGCGAGGCCATTACAGTGTTACCACCATTTTCGTCTAATCACAAAAAAAAAGCAAAAAAAAAAAAAAAAAACAGGGGAAAAAAAAATTAATTTTTATACTTACACAAAACAATATACGCTTTATATTACAACAAAATCTTACCGATTGACTGATGTTCTATCTGTTGAGAATGCTGCGTACTTTGTTGTTGCCATGTTGTCGTATTTGGTAATGTCGCAAATGTAGTCTTTTTCTCTGCAATTCCATTTCCATTACTTTGACCATACTTTTTACTGGATACATTAGATTTTGTAGAGTTATCATCTCTTTCTTGATCAGTATAAGTGAGATTGATCCCCTTTTCCATACTCTGTTTACTGAGGTTTGAAAAACTTGATAATTTAGTTGTATTACCATCGTTATTATCATTTTCACTGGAATGTAAAATGCTCTTGAGTGCAACATTATCCAAGCTAGAATTTGATGCTTGTCTTCTCAACCTGGATGGTTCTTCATTGTTATAACCATTATCAGCGAGTATATGTTGAACACCACTTCCATAAACATCCTGAACGCTTGAACGTGCAGGAAGAGTTGGTTCGGCGGTACTTCTTTTACCAGTATACACTCCTACTTCCTTATCCGGATTTCTACCAAAGTTATGTAAATTATCCTGCGTAAAAAATCTTCCATAGTGTAATCCGTATTTTTTTTCTTTCTTTTCTTTTCTTTTCTTTCTTTCTTTTTTCTTTTTTTTTTATTTTTTTTTTTTTTTATTTTTTTTTTTTCTTTTTCTAAAATCCAAAATTACTGGAGCCGAGAAGCTTACCTGAGATCCACCAAAATTTTCAATAGTTAATTGAGAATCATCAGTAACACTATTACGTCTAGATCGACGGCCGGCATAAGAAGTTCTTCTCTGATCTTCCCAATTACTTGGTCGTCCAGCTGCTTCCGCTCTACCAATAGTTTTTTCATCAGCCACAGAGCTCAAAGTAGGAATACCTTTTCCACGATGTACTATGAAACTTTCCTCGCTACCGGCCCTTCTGTAATAATCAATTTATTTATACGAATAAATAAAAGAAATGAATGATCTTCGAGATTTCACAAAAGTTCATCGTTTTTATTGCGCGCGTACCTATCGTCATAAGAATGGCTCTCGGCAGTTTGTTGCAAAGATTGTGACTTCTTTACAGTACTGGATGGCACGCTTTTTGCAACTAGAAAAAAACAATTAAAAAGGACGATTTTATGATACGTGTTATTTATAATAAGAGATAACATACGAAATCCCAAATATATCTAAATACATAAGAAAAATAACAAAAAGGGAAAAAGAAATAAGATGAATATAATAAATCAATTCTGTATATATACGCATATATATATATATATATATATATATATATATATATATATATATATACACATACATATCATATTATTTAAGCTAAAATGTATGAAATTTGGATGGCTAACTTAAAAGAGAATAAACACCACTCAATATTAAATTCTAACGATATTAAAAGGCAAAAGATATAATGGGAGAAGAATCATGATCCCTTAAAGCAGAAAAAATAGAAACCTATGCAAAAGTGAACAATTGAAAAATCATCGTAGAAAATAAAAGCTTATATCATACAATTATAATGTAGATGTTTATATAAAATTATAATGTAATTAATAACTACAATCTAATAACTAGCAAATACTGGATCATTATTCTAATGTATTCACGATTCTGAAAATAAATCAAATTAAAATAAGGAAAAAGGAATGTGAGATGATTAAAAATGATATATATATATATATATACATATACATATATATATATATTGCTTATATATAATATAGGTTGCTTATATATAATATATATATACATATACATATATATAAAATCATAAGTAACACATATACATATACACAATATACATCGCAAAACAAACATACTAACTGAATATGGAGTAGATTATCATTATTATCATTATTATTATCATCATCATTATTATTATTATTATTATTATTATTATTATTATTATTATTATTATTATTATTATTATTAATATTATTATTATTATTATTTTAATGAATCTCCTAAATTTCCTCCACTTCTGGGCGCTATGTTATATATATATAATATAGTAGTAGACGTCTCTCAACCTCATGCAAAATAAATAGAATTCGAAGCGAATGCAAGCAGCAGCCATTGCCGCACATATAGAAATATGTTCATCGCGGGACATATATGTTATTTACATGCAATCATGTTGAAGGGGATTGCTACACTTTATGACAATGATCAGATGTTATGCACATAGTTATGGATTAGTAACAAGCAGTGCGCTCCTAATACCTGTACTTATGTACAGATATAATAAGATACTATAGATATAAATGCTTGAGATATATATACGTTTTTTTTCAATGCAAAACGCATTTGTATGACTGACGAAAATACACTATGGAATTCTATTCACATTAGACGGGAATTTATTCACTCGTATCATCATAGATTTCCCTAATTTGTGTGTGTCAAGACGTTTTTGTAACATCGACGAAAGCGAATATTAATCTGCAAAAGTGCTTCAAACACACAAATATAAATATATACATATATATATATATATATATTAAATATCTATTTTATGTACAATAAAATTCAGTCATAGCAAAAAAGCAATATATTATATAAATATAGATATATATATATATATATTTATTTTGTTGTTGTTGTTGTTGTGTTGTTGTGCTCGACAAAGACAAGCTATATATATATATACCGATCTGATCCACATTGAAAAGTATACGAATGACAAGTGAACGTGAGAAATGTACATTGTATAAATATTAGAACGACGTAAAGGTATTATTATAACGTGGACGTGTGTGATAAAAAGGGAGAAATCCTTCCGATATAATCTTGGATCCCTTAATATTTTCTCATATATATATATGTGAAAACATGTCAGTCTGCGAAACGCGATTCACAAGAGAAGAGACCACCTAGTTGATGATTGGTTTGGTAACGTGTGGGTACCTGTGAAGCCTGGCGCGGATACGGAGAGGTTGCTTCTCAGATCAGGTATCGGAGCTATAGACTGTGGTAGACTTCTTTTATGAGCTACGCCATGACTATTGCGCGGGCACGCTGCACAGATTTGCCCGTCACCCGCACACACACAGTATTGGTTCATTGGCAACCGGAAGTTGACGAAAGAAGAAGGCGAGGAGGATAGCGTTGTTGTCAAGCATCAAGAAGATTATGCCATAGAAATATATGGAAATACGAGTATGTATTACAGTTGTATATTAAGTACTATTGTGAAGGACTTGATTTTTTTTTCCCCTTCTTTTCTTTCTCTCTTTTTTTATTTTTCTTTTTTCATATATATATATATATATATCTTTTTTTTTTCATTTACATTTTCTCTCTCTCTCTCTCTCTCTCTCTCTCTCTCTCTCTCTCCCTCTCTCTCTCTTTCTCTTTTCTGTTTACAAAGTACCAAATTAATTAAATAAATACACATTAGTCATTGCTGAGGATCTGGTTCTCGAGGCTGGGACGAGTGTGTGTATTGACACTGATAAAAAGCGTGATACCAATCCAATTGCAGGCAATTCTTCTCTCTCAAAGTTTTCATATATATATATATATATATATATATATATATATATATATAAGCATGTATTTATGTATGTATGTATGTATGTATGTATATTTATATATACATGTATACGCCCGCACACATATATATATATATATACACATAGATTATGTATTATTATTATTGTTTTATTAATATTAATATTAATATTATTATTATTATTATTATTATTATTATTATTATTATTATTATTATTAGAGATAAAAAAATGACATTTATAGAATGTAAATTGCCTGCAATAGCAATGGAATTCCATGGAAAAGAAAAGTATAATAACACAAATTATAGAACGGGTAAGTCCGATATAATATGTATGCCAGCCTTCACCAAAAAATTTTAACAATTAATTCCACCACCAAGAGATATACACTGGGGCTGATTTAACCCCATAGTGCTGTATCAATATAGGGGTAGGCTGTCAACATGATCGAACGAATCTTTCCAAATAGGAAGTATATCCATAGGGAAATCATGTACGATTATTCATTGAACGTCACGTACCATCCAAGAATTGCATTGCCCTTTCCTCGCCAGGATATCGTACACATTTAGCCGGATGAATTTCCAAAACGTTGTACATGTCCGCCAGAAAGACGACCAAATTCGGCTTCATGGATCTGTCAAATGATATTTAAAAAAAAAAAAAATATATATATATATATATATATATTTGTTTGTTTATTTATAAAACACATTTTAAAAGTAACTTACCCTCTCATATACGTAACATCTTCAGGCTGCATATGGAAAATAGAGTAGGGTAAGCATCTGATACAAAATGTATGCACCAATGAAAGATTGTGCAAGGCATCAGCAACAGAAGGTCTTTTAGACACCCTGATGTCCATCCAATTTAATTCGCCAGGACAATAAAAGGCAACGACGGCTGCGAGTCCAACGCCATCGCAAAGAGATTGGAAATCTTTAGCTGCTGGCAGTTCTGGTAATCTTGTCTTATCACCGGCACCTTCCTCTGTTTGAATTTTTGCGATTAGAGCGTGCGAAGCGTGGGTTATCCAAAGTAAAAGTCCTTTCTCGTGATCATTTGGTACTTCTACATTGGCTTGGGGATCGAATCTACGTATTGCCGAGACAACACGATCACCAGTTACCACTTCTTTCGCGTATAAGGCCATCAAGCCTTCTATCACAGCCATATGCGCAGACTATAATTGTAACAAAAATAAACTATATAGTAATATTATGGAACAATAATAAATAATAATTATTTAATAATTATTCAATAATAATAAATTATATTATTATTATTATTGATAATATCATATTATTTCTTTACCATTTTAATTGGTGAATTTTGAATGAGAATCGTTTCGGTGAGCTGAGTATTGTTAGATTCGGCAACGTTCACGCCCTTTCTTGCCAGTGCTTGCAATATACCGCAATGATTCTGATTGTGATAATTGGGATCAGAATAAATGTTCGCCAAAGCGAGACAATAGAGTTCTGCATTAGAGAGTGCATGGACGATTTGTGGCTTCAAATGTTCTTGATCCTAGAAAAAAAAAAAGTTAAATATTAATACCCAAAAAGAGATAGACAAAGAGATAGATAGAGAAAGAGAGAGAGAGAGAGAGAGAGAGAAAGGGAATAAAATTCAAACGTAAAATAGAAAGAAAAAGAAGATGACGACGGGTTGACTTTGATAATTCTCATTCTAGAAATTCTCATGAACGGAATTGCAAGATGAAGAAAGTGAAAATACAAAATCTGCGCTGAACTATCGATCCGTATACCGCACACGGTCTCCGTGTGACTGAATGAAACACAATACTGCAGGATTCATCGACACGACACGACACGACAAGACACCCTGTACGACCACAGCATAAAAAGGGGAACATCTGAGGAGAATAGACATCGTGACCGAAGAATAAATATTAACTGGAGACCGTAATATCCGGCCTGAAAATAAAAGACACGAAAAAATTCGACGAAGAATTCTTCTTCTACTCATGAAACGGAAATACATTATACTCTTACGAAATATCTCTAGAATATGTTTTTATTCTCTCACAAATGATAATAATAAATTATATTTATCCATTTGAAATTTATATATATATATATATATATATATATATATATCAAATGATTTTATCGAATCACATCTTCATTAGATCGTTTACGATCTATATAGATTCATTCTTGTATCCGATATTGTAAGTAATTATATTATATCTAATAATTATGTGACGAAAATAATTAATATCTCGAGAATATGCGATTACTTTGAAATCTGTGGAACGATTTGTGTAATAAATTGTTATTGTTATTTATCATTGAAATTTATGTAGATCGCACGATCTTATCGAGTCCATACTCAACGACATTTTTATACATTCATAATCTACATAATCCAATATTATACATAATTGAATCAATGCATACGATTTCTCAAGTGTCATATCACATTCTCTATAATCAACACAAAATATTTCCATTAATTAGACAAAGATAAAAAAAGAAAACCAGTTTAAAAAAAAAGAAAGAAAGAAATAAGAAAAATGAAAAAGAAAAAGAGGCAAAAATTCTAGTGCAATCACGAGAATAAATAAAGATAAATAATGCGAATCTTTATCTTCTACTGCCCAGCACCAAGGTAAAAGAAAGAGAGAGAGAGAGAGAGAGAGAGAGAGAGAGAGAGAATGTGCAAGAAATAATTAACGTATTCCCTTTGATCTACGATGAATTTAAAACGAGGAGAATTTACATTCCAATCGATTCGTTTTCTATCTATGTATATAAAATTTCTCTGGTGCAAACTCTGGGGGGGGGGGGGGGGGGTGTACAGAGAAACGATGAACAAAAAGAAAGAAGAAATAGAGAGAGAGAAAGAGAGAGAGAGAGAGAGAGAGAGAGAGAGAGAGAGAGAGAGAGAGAGAGAGAGAGAGAGAGAAGAGAAATAGTCAGAAGACGATCAATTATCGGACGATGCTCGGCTCTCTTTCTCGCAGGTGAATGAGAAAGAGAGAGAGAGAGAGAGAGAGAGAGAGAGAGAGAGAGAAAGGGGGAAAGAAAGATAGCTGCAATGTGATAACGACCTCCTGGAGATCAGCAAGGATCCTCTTACCTCTTAAGAGTCGAACTATAATCATCAACGCATTAGAACTTTACCTCTTGCGAAGCAATTGAAACAATAGAAGGAAGAATGTTACATTGTTTTGAAACTTTTTCTTGATTTATTATAGCACGATAAAAAGAAAAAAAATAAATATATATATATATATATATATATATATATATAAAACTTCGTTTACCAATAAAAAATAAAAGGAAAAAAAAAAGGGGGAGGAAAATAAAACCCACAGGATATATACAGGGTGTCCGTAAATGATCTTAACGATCATATGTATTATAATTATTCTTCATTGGATAGTTTCAATGAAAACACGAATTTATAAATCAATAAATAAATGCATGAGGTTTCTAACGATAAAGAAAAAAAATTATTTTTCTCTTTCTCTCTCTCTCTCTCTCACACACACATACACACACGCACGTTAATTTCACTCGATTGAAATAATTATTAAATTGCTGAAATATAAAGGGATAAATCCATTTATTTATGAATAATCCGTATAATTTGTGTACACCCTATAGACAATAGGAGAATTGAGAATTAATGTTCCATGAAGTTCAGAGAGTCGATTCTTCGTGGGAGAGTTTGAACTTTCATTTGAGAAAGATTCTAAAGAAGTGAAGATATTTTCGAGAAACGAAATACAATCTTCGAGTAATTAGGGAAATAATTAATGGTAAGGAAATGATGAGGTTGATTTCGAAACTTCAATATTTCAGTAATATGGAATGAAAGAGAAAGAGAGAGGGGGGAGGGAAGGAGAGAAAAAGAAAAAGAGAGAGAGAAGAAAGTGTAATAATACATTTCTAAATAAATACTTCTGACCTTAAGACAACGAGACGATGATAAATCCAATAAATACAACATATTAGACGTGTAACACTATGTATGACACGTATATATGAATGAATAATATATGTATATTATATACAAGCCAATGATTATGAAAGTGATCTAAAGTCGAATATTTTTATTTCTTTTTTCTTTTTTTTTCTTTTTTCTATTCTTCTTTTTGTGATATTTTTAATCTTTTTGACACGAATTAATTAAAAATTATTTTTCTATAATAACGACAATTAGAAAATAATTAATTATACTTATTGATTAATTATTTGACGAAAAATAATTCTTTTAGCATAATAAAAAAAAAAACAACTTTTTTAATAATAACACATTTGCATATGATTATTTTTTTTACAATCTGTTTAATGTCTCACAAATGATTTGCAATTAAATCACATTAATAATTATCGGTCGCCTGTACAGGTCGTTCAATGAAAATAAGAAAATAAAAATAAAGAAAAAGAAAAATAGATTTTCTATAATATCCGATAAATTTTGATAAGTTTTAACTTGAAATAATAATAATAAAAATTGTGAGTACAAGTCGACGTTTTACGTTTCACTGTTAACACGATAGAAAAGACAACGGAATATATAAGACGATCGACGAGTAATACGATTGAGACTTAATTGGATCAACGATCAGAAATGGTGGACTCACGCGCACACGCATGTATATATATATATATATATATATATATATATATATATATATATATATATGCGGCCAACGTTTCTACAATTTATTTTCTAAAAGAAAAAAAAAAAGAAAAAAAAAAAAAAAAGATTAAAAGAATCTTATACTCTGAACTATAAGCAAAATAAGATATCTCAAACTGAAAAAATTTTCATTTTAATTTTTAATTTTTCACTTTTTGTTTCTTCTTTAATTTTACTTTTCTTCGATCCAAAGTATTCTTTTCATCCCGAATAACTTGTTAAAATTTGATCTTTTCATTATTAAACAAATAACGTAGAAACGCGCGCGGATATAAACAAAAGAAATTCGATTAATTTAATGTAGTTAAATTTAATCCGATCATTAGATAACTTAAAAAAAGTTTTTATCAAAGGAAAAAAAAAAAAAAATAAACAAAAGGTAGATCGATTTAACACTTTTTAGCTATATGTATAGAGAGAGGGGGGAGGGGGCTGGGTTGAGAGAGAGTTAGTCGATAAAAATAACTTTTTAAAAAAAAAAAAAAAAAAAAAAAAAAAAAAAAAAAAAAAAACGATTACAAAGAGATTTACAAATAAATGATCAACCACTTGGAATAGTTAAAATAAAACAATCTCTAAATCGAAAATAAACTTCTCGAAGTATGTTGTTTAAAGTGAGTAAAAAATAAAAAGGAAGAAAAAAAAAGAGAGAGAGAGAGAAAAAAAAGAAGAGAAGAGAAGAGAAAAGAAAAAAAAAAGAAAAGAATAAAGATATCGTTTACCTCGTGATCACGATAATACGGCTCGCGAAGGTTGTCTGGTACTCGATTGTTGTATGCCTTCGATAGGAGCCATTTCACGGAGGCACGTTGTTTAGCCTGAAATATATATACATACACACACATATAGATATATATAGATATATATATATATACACATATAAAAAGAAATATTGTTAATTAAAACATGTATGTATGTGTATATGTATGTTCATATACTATCATATAGAATATAAATAGTATTATATATAGAACATATAAGTAATAACTAAAAGAATATCATAGTATTTTATCGTCACATACATACATACATACATATATACAAATTGATAAATAATAGTAACTTTGTTATCAAGAACCACTTTTGTTATCTCTTCATTACACCCTATCACATATCCCCTTCGTGTCTTTTAACGCATATATTATAAGAGAAAGAGATAAGAAGCTCTCTCTATCGTGCCACTTGAGACAGACTTTTTCGTACCTCCCCTTACTCCTCCCACTATGGACCAAAAGGATGCTGCGAGAACTTATCGAAAGAGAAAGGGACTAACTACAGGACGGATCAAAAGTTCCTAAACGATATTAAATATCAATTATTTTATTCTTCTTTTTTTTCTCTTTCTTTCTGTTTTTTTTTTTTTTTTTTTTTACGATTTTGATTAACCTCTTGTAATTTTACAATTGGGCGGGAAGAGGGGGGCGGGGGAAGAAAAAATAAAGAAGAAATTAGTATTTAAAAATGTTTCGAAAATGAAAATGAAAAAAAAAAATATATATATATATATATAGAGCAATTGATTATTAAAATGTAATTAAGAACTTTTGATCCTGTATTGTAATTTCGTGTGTCCTTACAATATATATATATATATATATATATATATATATATATAGATTTTTGTTAACAGGTAAGTATTTCGTTAATAAAATTGCAATTTGACGTTTTCAAATTGATTAGAAATAAATTCTAATCCGGAGATAATTAATTTTTCTTTTTCTTTTTTTTTTTTTTTTTTTTAATCATTACTTTCGACGAATTTTTTATGGTTTATAGAAAAGTTTTCATTATTGGTGGATATAGTTTACCGTGAAGAATGGTAGAAAAGAGACTCTGGGGATCTCTAACGTTTTAAAAGAGGTCAGCGAAGTCCCAACAATCATTGTTATCGAGCAACGCTTGTTCGCTAGCCATTAAACGTCGTCATCCTTCAAAATATATATGTGGCCCTAAATAAAGGGAAAATCTTCCTATTTCTACGGTAATACTTCCACCCACCATTTACCAACTTTCTTTTGAGAATGAAGAACTTCTTTCATTCTATCGCGTCGCTTACATTCCAGACACGTGAGCAATACTTTTAATTGAATTCGTGAGAAACATGTATCCTTCCTTTGATTAAAAGTTTCAATATATTCATACTTCGTAATAGTATTTCTTTTTATATAATTTATGTAGAATATGTTATATTGTAATATGTAATTAAATTTATACGTAACTATCATATGTAACAATAACAGATATTATTATTATTTTTTTTTATGTAATAATTATATACCTAATAATTTATATCTATATTAAATTATATATATATATATTATGTTATTAATTTATATATATGTTACATTATATATATATATATCATATTTAATAATTTTGTATGTAATAATTCCTAAGTAAAAAAATAAAAATTGTTAAGGAACAATTTATATTTTTATTTGGAGCATTTGATTCAGGAAAGAGAATGAAGAAAAAGGAAAAAAAAAAAGAGAGAAAAAAAAGAAATTCATCTTCCCTTTTCTCGTTCGTAATACAAAGCCATTCGGATTTCGAGGAAACTCGAGATCCGAGGATATATACAATAAAACGCGATTTACAGTCTCCCCAGAGAATAGAAGATTGCAACGGAAAGGAGATGTTCCTTCTCGCCTTTCTTCGAAGACAGAGTCTGAGATATTCTCAATGGCCCCCTTTATCGACTCCTTGGGATAAAGAAAGAAATCTACTGAGATTCTTCGAAAAATCTCGAGATATACAGAGTACGACTCGTTAAAAATATCTAATTTTATAGAATGCAAAAAATATTAAATACAGGGCGGTGATAAAAGTTACTAGGTGATTTGGAAAAAAAAGAAAAAAAAAAAAAGAAGAAAGAAAAATAAAATCGATCCCTTTTTTTTCGACATCTTTTAAGGACTAATGTTTTTCTCCCCTTCCTTTTCAAATTATAAAACTACAAATCTATAAACTTTTCTTTTTTACGATCTGAAAAACAATTATTGCTTCGAATTTATTTATCTTCTTTTTTTTTCTTTTTTAATATCGACTAAAGAGTGACGCGCCCATTTATACGGATAAAAAAAAAAAATAAAAGAAATATACATAACATACATAGAGATACGATGTTACATATCCTTTTAAAGTAATTAGGCTCGTTTAGATATTACGGTTTTAATATAAAAACACGTGGAAAAATCTATGTCGTACATGCTTTAAGAAAATTGTCCCGCATGATGTTAGGAAGAAGCGCGTTTAAGCGTCGCACGCGGAATGCAACGCACGTGCGCACGTCCAAGCCGCAAGCAGCGGTGCTTTTATATACGCGTGGCTTCTTGTCTATAAAAAGATGCCAGGTCATAGCTTAAACAGAGTCTATGTATGTATGTATGTGTGTATGTATGTATATATGTATGTATGTATGTATGTACGTGTACGTAAGAAGACATGGAATACATATTGCATTACGAGTACATAAAATGGATTCGCTCGATCGAGCAGAGAGGTTTCGAGCTGCTAATCTTTGATAATCATTCACTAGTGAATTGTCCTATTCAAAATGTTCACCGACGATTTTAATCTTTCTCAAGGAAGAAAATCGTAAATAAAAGAGAAAATAGATATTTTACAATGAAATAAATTTGCAATGAAAAATAGTTCGATAAATTGTCCATGACGGAGAAAAAAGAAAGAAAGAAAGAAAGAAAAAAAAGCGTCCACAAACAAAAAGAAAATCAAATTAGCTTGCATTTAAGGTGACAACGATAAAATATTCGATAGAAGGTAAGAGAAAGAAAAATAAAAAAAAAAAAAATAAAAAAAATAAAAAAAAGGAAGAAAAAGGATGAAAGAAAGAAAGAAAGAGAAACGAAAAAAAAAAAATTGTAAGAAAAACTATGTTAATGTATATCAATAAAATGATTTAACGATCCATGAAAGTAATGTGAGGATATTTAAAATGGGAAGTAGAGATGATTTTTTCCATAGATAACACCATACGCCCTCCTTCTTTGCGTCCTTTCGCTTTAATTAATGGACAGTCTCGCGTCTCTTAGGGTAGACACAATGCAAACTCTCGTAATAATCAACGGCGTAACGGTAGAAGTTCTTAATATGGATTCCGGCCATGGACACTGCCCACATAACGTGGCATAGTTCAGAAAAATACCCGTTCGTGTCGGAGAAAGAGAAAGAGAGAGATCGCGGTGATAAATATTACGTAGGGACACCCGGTATGTAGAACGAAGAAAGGAAACACAAAGTGCATCGAAATGTACCAGAGAGAGAAAGAGAGAGATAGAGAGAGATAGAGAGATCGAGAAAGAGGTTTCATCTCTTTCAATGTTCTCTAAACTTTTTTTACTCATTTTTTTTTTCCTAAAGATAAAAATACGAAGTAATTTTATATATATATATATATATATATTTTAGAAATGAAAAAAAAAATTTATGAAATAATTTAGATACATACGTAAGTATTATATTTCATATACGAAAGAATAGAAAGAGAACTATGATGATAATGAACTTTCTAGATTTATTTCCTAATATGTGTGTGTGTGCGTGTGTGTGTAAAATAAAATAAAATAAAATGAAATAAAATTGTATCGATAATTTTATCATTCGATAGAATTCAAAGTTCTAATTTTGAGATGAAATCAATCGTTGTTGATTAAGAAGATCAAAAATACAAAAGAAAAAGAAACAAAAAAAAAAAGATAAGAAAAAAGAAAAAAAAAACAAAAAACAAAAAATGAAACCTTGAAATCTAATGATAAATAAATATGTCAAACTCAGAAATTTTCCAGACACGACATGTACACATATGTATGCACTTTCTAGGTAAAACGCTAAGTGACTCGACTTCCAAGCAAACTTCTCTCTCTCTCTCTCTCTCTCTCTCTCTCTCTCTCTCTCTCTCTCTGTCTCTATCTCTGTCTGTCGAGTAGGTTGGTAGATTGCATCGTACAGAGTATGATAGAAAATAAGGTGGGACCTAACAGCAACAGCAACAGCAACAGCAGCAAAAGCAACGCATCGATGGACTGACTCTTCTCGTAAGAACCATTACGAGAGACCCGCGAGGACGGGATCTCTCTCGTTTCCTTTTTTGGTGCATCCTCGAGAACACCGTTCTCGCCTTTTATCTGTCGACGCGTGCGCTCGAGAGAACTCGGAAGTTGCGAGGACACTCATTTTTTACTTTCTTAAAAAAAAAAAAAAAAAAAAAAAAGAAAAAGAAAAAGAAAAAGAAAAAAAAATACGAAGAAGAAGAAGAAGAAAAAAAGAAGAGAAAAAAGAAATGAGAAAATTCAACGAAGAGAGAAAAGAAATTGAATGAATAAATAAAAAATAATATATCAAATATCATCTCGTTGCGCGTTCGAAATAATTAAAAAAAAAAAAGGAAGAAGAAAAAAAATTGTATACGGAAGTTAGAATAAATCTATTATCGACTAAAAAAGGAAAATAAATAAATCAATAAATAAATACATAATGATCATCAATAAATCAAATAATAAATACATAAATAATCCATTATATAATCGTACGAATTTTAAAAATATCTTTCATCCCTTATCTCTATTTCTCTCTCTCTCTCTCTCTCTCTCTCTCTCTTTCTCTTCTACTTCTTAGTAGAAGATAGCGTTTCAAAATAAATGGTTTCAACACGTACATTTCTCTCTCTCTCTCTCTCTCTCTCTCTTTTTTTTTTACACATATATACATATATACACAGAGAGAAAGAGAGAGAGAGAGAGAGAGAGAGATACTATGGCACGATAGGAAGAAAAATAAAACGCTTGTATGCACTTGGTCCGCGAGGAAGGCCGAAGATCAAAGCAAAAAGGAAAGGAGGCATGCATGGTACGTCTCGAAGGTTCACCGATTTACGAGGAGTGTGAAGAACAAGAGAAAGAATAAAAGAGAAGAATAAAGAGAAAGGGGAGTGAACGAGTTGAAATCGAAGAAAGAGAGAGAGAGAAATAGAGAAACATTATCTCTCCTTTCTCTCTTTATCTCTGCTCGCTTTTGTACGGCTTTTCGCAGAGTTTCCTATGCCAAGTCAAACAAAACTGAAGATGACTTCCCGTCGTCGACGAAACGGATTTCCTTCTCTTCCTAAATATATATATATATATATACACACACATATGGAAGAACAAGAATTATCAAGTTTCAATACTACGAATAAATAAAATAAATCAATTTTGATAAATAATTTACAATATTATTTTCACTTTTAATCTTCTATCTCTTTTTATCATTCATTACTTTTTTAATGATCAATAAAAAAAAAAGAAGAAAAATAAAATAAATCAAATAAAAAATAATAATTGAAAACGAAAGACAAACCGCAATTGAATTTATATATATATATATAAATATATATAGAAATATATATATTATATATATTTATATATATATATATATAAATTTATATATATATATATATATATATATATATATATATATATATATAGGAATGAAAAATCAAACTGATTTATTTAATGATTACAAAAAATATTTTTCATTTCTAATGTTCCATTTTTTTCTCTCTCCCATCTTTTCTCCACTTTCCCACCCCTCCTCTTTCTCTCTTTCTCGTTAATCGTTATGTCGAATCAAAAATAGATAAATATATATCTTTATTATGCGAAATGATTGGACAAAAGAGCGAGGCCAGATTGAATTCCAGATAATTTTCACCTACATAAAGTGGCAATGGCCCTGACCATAGTGTCGTATCAAGGATCCGTACTAGATAGCGTCTCTAATAAATGCGTATTAGACGCATACGCAATGCGACATACCGAAGGAATAACATATTTATGTATTATATATACATATTTGCTAATTTTATAGGTGCAATAATTGATAAGGAAGGAAAAAAAAAAAAAGAAAAAAGAAAAAAAAATCTAATTAACGTGAAACACATTACAATTTCCATAACCCGTTCGCATACTTGGTATATATCTCAAAAAACTTTTCTTTTCTTTATCTCTCTCTATCTCTCTCTCTTATTTTTCTATATTTTTGATAAAATAATGATTAGATTTTTCTTTTTTTATTTTTTATTTTATTTTATTTTATTTTATTTTTTTTTTTTTACTGGAAACGTGGAATAAAGGTTATTAAAATATCTAATTTCCTAGTTTAGAGAGTCAACGTTACTGGATAGTCCTCGTTACTTGGAGCTTTCGAGCCCGAAGGCGATCGAATAACGACGAGTTAGAGTTAGAGTTAGGGAGAGGGAGAGAGAGAGAGAGAGAAAGAGAGATTTACTTAGCCTGGATAGCACGAGAAAGGAGGATAATAAATATCCTCGAAGAATTTCATTTCGCCGAGGTTTCTCATATTTTTCATCCTTTCCCATTAATTTCGTTCTGGAGAGTATACAAAAAATAAAAAAATATATGTAATAAAAGAATATATATATATATATATTCCTCGATTCGAATATACGCGAGATAGTAATGGCAAAGACACACGAATGTAATCGTTGGCGTCGTTCGGTGGTTTTGCAAAGCTTCCATCGTTGTTGCGTGGGCAAATTCAGCGTTGACGACGAGGTAAATAAATGTGTAGGTCGAAAGTCGAAATCTTGACAACGACGACGACAACGACAACGACAACGACAACGACAACGACAACGACAACGACAACGACAACGACAACGACAACGACAACGACGACAATAACGACGACGACGACGATGACGCTGGCGACAACACCAACGCTGGATGATTTTCTACGGTTTCCACCGAACGAGAGAGAGAGAGAGAGAGAGAGAGAGAGAAAAAAATAAATATAAAAAAATCCGTGTAAAAACTTATGAGGGGGAGTTGACTTCATCGATCTTTTTTTCTTTCTTTTTTTTATACTCTCGACAAGTGTATTTTTATTATTTGGTCCACCCTATACCATATATGATACATGTAAAGTTATATATATATATATATATATATATATATATATATATATATAATGTTGCTATTTTAAAATAATATTAGAAAATAATAAGATTAAATACTTAGAATATGATTATATATACATCTATGATCATATATATATATACACATATGGATGAATAATTCGAATTTCGAAATCTCGAATTTATCGAGCAAAAAAAAAAAGCAGAAAAAAAGAAAGAAAAAAAAAAAGAAAAGTAGAAGAATAAAGATCATAATCTTACCAAAATTAATCGTAGTATCCAAATCATTCGGCCGGCAAGAGAGAATAAAAATATCCTTTTAAGAAATCTATCAAAATGATATCTAACCCTTTCTCACGTATATTTAAAACTTATCAAATCTGCGACTAGTTAATCGATCGTAGATTGATCAGGGTCATCGCGAAAATGTCGTAATCGTAATCGTAATCGTTATCGTCGTCGTCGTCGTCGTCGTCGTCGTCGTCGTTGTCGTCGTCCTTTTGAACTTCGTTGTTCTCGCAAGGAAGACGAGATTCACGAGGATGACCATGAGAATAATAAGGCACATCGCGAAGAAAGGAACGAACGAAGACTGATGTCTCAGTCTCTATAAGAAGCAGCACCCAACTGCTTTGCTCTAACTGCTATACTGTTACTGCTACTGCTGTTGTTGCTGTTGCTGCTGCTGTTGGCTACTAAGAAAGAACGTTCGCACTGTTTCGTATGTGGATCGCGGTCCACGCACCGACGGCCACGTTAACTATTTAACGTCGACTTCGTTAAGCGTCTTACACAACAAATTTTCAGACTTTCAGTAATAGAACGCGTTCCTTTCCCCTCGGATCTTTCTTACACGTCCTACGTAACTCTTTCTCTCTTCTTTTTCTTTTCAATTTTCTTCCATAATAACTTCATTGTCAATCAAGAACATTTTATGAGACATTATTTAAGAAAACGTCTCAATCGTTAATATCTTTTCTCGTTCGGACAACACAGTATTATAAAAATCTATTTATCCTAATGTTTAATAGAGTGTCATTCCTCTGATCTCTGTTAACCTCGATTTACAAGATTTAAAAATATAGTTCTATATATCTCTTTTAATCGTCTTGGAATTTTTAATGTTATATCTTCTGTACGAATTAATATTTTATATATATATATATATATATATATATATATATATATATATATATATATATATACATATATAAATTTAAATAATAAATACAACGAATTTTCTTTCTCTCTCTTTTTTTTTTGTTCTGAGAATGATCGAGAGTAGTTAAAAAGATCACGCAATAATCTACTACAAATAATACGACGAAAGGGATCGCGATTGCTCTGGCTTCGCATACCTTCGATAGCTGCAAATACTTCTTTAAGCTTCGTTCACACCAAACGTGTATTCATTTCTTCAGGTAAAACTTATGCGTATCTCCGAGGAAGCCGAAGAAGCCGCTTAACGGATATTATCGACTAATAGTAGTAGTAGTGGTGATGATGGTGATGGTGGTAGTGGTGGTTGCTAGCTCGCATAATCCCTGCACGGACGCTAACTTCTATCGAAATCATATGCCGAGGTGAGCGCGTGCTTTACACACGAACCGTCTCGTATAATTTACATATATAATGCGCTAATAATAAGATATATCGTTTCGCACACGATCCAGGAAGTACAAGTACCGGACGAGAGTTAAGTATCATCCTCATCCTTTCGAGATCGTTTAAGTCGAAAGAAAATGCGATTTCGAGTGTGAATTTATGAAAATTATTATGTCGATTCTTTGCTGATAAAAGAAGAAGAAGAAAAAAAAAAAAAGATTCGTGTCGAGTGTCGCTTGACGATCCATTGACCAACTATTTCCATAGATACATACAATACAAAATTAGATCATTGTATTCTAAATGTATTAATTTAATACTATATACGTAAGCCTCGAGAACATTGACTAACTTTTTCCGTAGACTTTATTTTATTAGGAATAATTTTCTCTTTTCTTTTTTTTTTTTTTTTTTTTTTTCTAACGTACAATTAAATTTCTTTTAATTATATATATATAAAACAAAAAAGAAAAAGAAATAAAAAAAAATACTTTCGTAGAGAGCTCGCAAGATTTATAAGAAATTTTGGCAGTTTGAAAACACGTAGTAAATCTCGAAAGTAACATTCCAGGAATGCAAATAGAAAAGAGAAAGAGAGAAAGAGAGAAAGGGGTAAAAGGGAAGAACACAACACGTGCAAGCGGTTACACGCGAAAATAGCACAACAAATAAGATACGCACGCGGAAACGCATAGCTTTTGCAACATTCGCTGCACCCGCACATTTTACACGTCCGATTAACGCTCAAAAGCGAACGCACGCATGGCATCTGGTGGCCTTTCGACTTTCTAATACTTTCATCATTCACCGATCTCACGACGAATTCAATGATCTTATACAACGCTAATTAAATATATATTAAACAAATTATTCTAAAAGATCTAATCAATGAAACAAAGTTCTGTCGAAATTTGTTACAATATTTACATATAATATAAATATATATATATATGTATATAAATTATTATAAAAAAAATTTAATCGATAAAGTACAAAATTTTAAGTCAGAAGTATAAATAATATCGATCTCGAATAGATCGAATAAGATAAATATATTGTTATAGAAAATTAGTTGAAAATCGGAAGTAAGGAAGTTCGATCGAGAAATCGAAGGAACAAAATTAAAGGAAGAAAAAATAAAAAAGGATTAAAAAAAAAATATATATATATATATATATAAAATGAAATAATAAATAAATAAAAAAGGCGAACGAGTAAGTAATGTAAAAACCGAGTGAGCGGAAATTCCAAGCGATTCTTATCTGACGATTCTCGTTCTCCTTTTTCTTCTTTCCTTCCTCTTCTTCGTTGAACGCAATGATCGTTTAAAGTCAAGACCGTCTGACCATGTCCACTTCGTTAATTACAACGGTAGGTTAACGACCGAGTAACGTAGCATAGATGGATAGATAGATGGATAGATAGATAGATAGATAGATAGATCGCCATATGTTTTCACACAATATAGTATTTTGCAAAATTTAAAAAAAAAAAAAAAAAAAAAAAAAAAAAAAAATTAAAAATCTGTTTTATTTGCAATATCTTTGAATCGATCTATTAAAATTTATATCTAACATAAAAAGAGATCCGACAATTTTGAGGGTCATTGACCCAAAGAATTTACCATGGCAACCAACCAAATTGTACTTTGAATTTCTTCCCTGACATCTCTGTCGACGCCTATGCACGTTATTACGCATACCATTGATATATATATATATATATATATACACATATACATAGGTATTTATGCACATTCGCCCGTCGGCCATTTAAACGGATCGCAAACCTATATATGCATACATACATATTAAAAGAGATTTGTTACGCAGCATGTAACTTCTTCCGTACATGTTAGCCCGTATAACATAATTGCTAATAGCCATTTGATCTTGGTTCGTTATCGATGTTATTTTAAATAAAATTCAAGGAAAATTACAACGAAAGAAAAAACAAAAAATAAAAAAGGACAATGATTTTACGATAAAGGAAGATAATCGAATAAATATATAATCATGCATAATTATAATATATCTGATCGAACATAAATTCTTTATCGAATAATCTCATTTCTCATGAAAATAATATAAAATAATATATATATATATATATATATATATATATTAACGATACAATTTATTCGCTAAGAATTATCGAGTTAATGACATGATATACGATTGAAAAAAAAAAAAATGATAGAGACAATAGAATATGATCGATATAAGAAAGAAAAAAAAAAAAAAAAAAAAAAAAAGAAAGAAAATGAAGAAGAGAGACAGAGAGGAGGGTCTTTGGTACAACTCGTACGTACATATTCTGTTCGTGATAAAAGAGACCTGCAGAGAGCCGTTTTAGCGCTATATTTATATACTTCAAAGCTATTGGTCGGACCTATGAGACTGCAAAAGCGCATCATCGTTACGTTTCCTGATTTCGTGCTGACCTCGTTTCCTCTCCTTGTAATCTCGTGCACCCTGGAATGCAGTCTTTAAGATCGGTGAAATCTATTGAACGTTCTTCCGTCAAATTATTTTATTGCACCGTTGCACTTGACGTTATGTGTGCGTGCGTACGGTACATACGCGCGCGCGCACGCGCGCGTGGGGTATGTGTGTGTGTGTGTAGATAAAAAAGAAAAGAATGCAATTAACGATTGAAACAAAAAAAAAAAAAGAAAGAAACAAAAAAAAAATGATGATAATGATATAATACGCATCCTTGATCATTGTATGACTTTTTCATACGCTTTCTATACATTTTCTGTATTTTATTCTATCAATATATCGAACGAAATGATAAAAGCACGTTATAATTATAATTACGAATAAAGTAAATAAAGGAGGACTGGATGAAGGGTGGGGTAGGGGTAGGGGAAGAGGAGAGAGGAAAAAGTAAAAGAAGATATATTACTATTGTCGTAGATCAAAAAAAAGTGTATCTTGAATCGATCCGATTTCATAGTCGTTAATTAACGTTAATTAACATTAATTAAGACAGCCATTCCCATGATATCTCTTCTTATATGGTATCTGAAGTCTTTTTATATTTTCACAGCCTAACACCAAGAGAGAATAATATGTTCATCTCGCGACGAAGTGAAAAAGACACGAGACAGAGATAGATAGATAGATAGATAGATAGATAGAGAGAGAGAGAGAGAGAGAGAGAAATTAATTCGTAAAATATTTCCGTCTAATGACGTGTTAGTTATACAAAATATCGCGAGCATGATTGTACATTTTTTGTTATCCTCCTTGCCATTTTTTTTTCTTTTCTTTATTCGTCGAATAAAATAAAAGTATATAAAACGGAAGAAATAATGATACCTTAGCCTTTTTTTTTCCTCCGCCCGATGATAGTGATATCTAAACGATAATAATCACGTATAAATATTATACCATGTAAACGAAGGACTTTATTTTTTTTTTTTTAGTCCCTATGCTTTAAGGATGATAAGATTATCTATCGAATAAGTAACGCAGCTGAGTAAACAGAAAACTAAGATACGCGAAAAAAGTCATTTAATAAAATTTACGCTATGTTTATCAATTACTTACGTTTATCAATTTTATAAGAAATAATTGTACTTTTTTGATAAATAATTTAAGGAGCAGAAATACAAATAAAAAGAAAAAGAAAGATGAAAAATACAGAAAACAATTAATATAGATATATATTTCGATTTGAATAATATAATAATGTGAACTCTTTCTAATGCTTTCGAATATTCGTAAACAAACATTTATTTGTACAAATGATTATACAATTAAACCCGTAGCCTTTGTTTCTTCTATAACAGAGCTAATACGACGTACATACATATGAATGATCAAACAATAGAGAGAGAGAGAGAGAGAGATACATAGCTAACATCGAGTAACAAGTGTAACTGCATACACGTGTGCATTCACGACGATGCAGCTCGGTTACAAATCTTTCGGTCGTTAAGAGAAGTCAGATGTGAGGAAGGGGGCAGAGGAGGAGAGAGAGGGGGGTGAGAGATCGACGATGCATATTGCAACGTCGAGGAATAATTATTTATGAAGTAGAGAAGAAACACGAAGGCACGTATACTCCCAATGGAAAGTCGTTATTGCAGATAATAGTACTAATAAATCGTGAATAAGTATGAAAGTGTGTGTGTATGTGTGTGTGTGTCTACTTTTGAGCTTTAAACATTGAGATAAAGATAATACATTGTAAGAACACCCACTCTCACACCCACGCAAAACGCAGTTAAACTCGTCGATCGGTACAGGTAAAATCAAAAGTCAATTTTCACATTTCGATTTTGTTATTCATAATAAACTTATTAATTTCTTTTCTTTCTCAGAGAGAAAGAGAAAGAGAGAGAGAGAGAGAGAGAGAGAGAGAGTGAGAGTGAGAGAGAGAGAGAAAGAGAGAAAAGAAAAAAAAAAAGAGAAAAGAATTCGAATTGATTATATTCTTATCGTTGATCTTTTCATCGTAAAAATAAAATGATTGTTTCTAATAAGAAATATTTCTTGTAAAATATTTCTAAAATTAATGTTATCTTTTTTATTATAATATCTTGACTCTTTGGAGAGAAAAAAAAGAAAAATGAAAACAAAAAAAAAAGAAAAGAAAAAAAATATGCAGAAACTGAAACCGAGTCCTTTTTGATGATAATTAAAAAAATGATCAAGGATATTCCTTATATTCATTAAATATCTGCGTTCTTCGAATAGAAGAGAAAAGAAAATTGTATCGTAATTTTTCTTTCTTACATTTTTCTTTTTTCCTTGTTCTTTCTTTCTTCCTTTTTTTTTTTTTCTTTTTTTTTAATATACAGAACAACATAGTTCATTACTATAATTTATTCTAATTCAACGAATGGTTTTCTATATAATATCTTTTCATTAACTCTACATGGATACTTTTTAATCGACTTAACGAAACAGAGCGAAACAAAAAAAAAAAAAGAAAAAGAGAGAGAAAAAGAAGCAAAAAAAAAAAAAAAAAAAAATAAAGAAAGAAACCAAAATGACGAATATAAATAAAAATGATCATACATGATTGAGATAAAAATTCATTGAAAATATTAGCCTACGTGATACCATATAAGTACACGTTTGGTTTTCACGATTTCGATCCGCCTACGAAAAAATTCGACGTGAAAGTTTCTTTTCCATGCTTTATGAATATTTCTTTCCATTTCCTTTTTTTTTTCTCTTCCCTTTCTTCTTAAACTGTCGACACATAACTAAATAAACACACGCACGATATACAAAGAATACGTCGATTCGAAGATTCTCGCGAAGAGAGAAACATGATGGAAGAGAAGAAACATCTGTTAGGATCTAAGTATGTAACTATACTAGCTAGTAATAGAACACGTAGATTTGTATTAGAAGATCGAGACAAGAACGAATTTCATTCTTTAAAAAAAAAAAAAAAAAAAATCTCGTAGAATATAATACACGTGGGCTATGTACAGGGTGGGGCAAAAGTTTCTAAGCTTGTAATTTTACAATCTGGGAAAAAAAAAAAAACAAATGTATTGATTTCTAAAAATCTTAGCTCAGCCTATAGAACAGACTATTAGTTACAAATGTAAAACGATAAAGCGAATTACAAAGGAGATAGATAACAGTTATAAACTAGGTAATAGTTATAAAAGGTTTTCGTGGACAGTTACTTTTAGTTCTGTTTTTCGAGTAGGTAGCTGATCGTCATACCAAACCTACGCTATTTCGACAATGCCTATGGAATACAAACTGAAAGGAAGCGAACTGGCTACGTGAGTAAAACGTATATGCGTATGTGTATTCTGCAGTGTATGTGATTATCCTGTCAATTAAGTTCTGCCTAGAAGTCGACGACGTTGAGAAAAATGATTTCGAAACTAACGGGTGCTTAATATATATATAAAAAAAAAAAAATAAATAAATAAATAAAAAATAAAAAATAAAACGAACGTGGTATTGTTAGATCTACGATTAGTGAATTAATACCTGATGAAAATAATTAAACGTATACAAAAAAAAATATGGGGGAAAAAAAATATTCCCAGGCTTATAGTTTTATAATCCGATAAAAAAAAAAAAAAAAAAAAAAAAAAAAAAATGAAACAATGTCCTTAACGAAAAAAATTTTTTGAAAAGAGTAAATTCATTTTTAATATCACCTAAGATATCATCCTATATTATTATATCGCACGAATCGCAGGAGTTACGTTGAAAAGTTTTGAACAATTTGCTTTTAAATTAAATATAAAATTAAATCTAATGAAATCTAATTAAATCGCATGATTGTTAATTCTAACAAATAAGAAAATAACTGAGATAAATGATCTATCCCAGAGCTGATTGTTCCGATAGACGAGAGCGAAATCGTGTCCTTGACATTATTTTACTTCGTGACTGGATCCAGCATACAGCATCCAGCATCCAACATCTAACGACGACAACGACAACGACAACGACGACGACAACGACAACGACAACGACAACGACAACGACAACGACAACGACAACGACAACGACAACGACAACGACAACGACAACGACAACGACAACGACAACGACGACAAATCTATCGGCGAAGCCATTTCCTTCTACTACCATAGTAAGTATGTATGTATGTATGTATGTATGTATATAATATATATATATATATTATCTCGTTGAGAGAACTCGTCTCACTCAACACTTGCATCTATCGGAGTATACGATATATCGATCATCTCTAACGTCATTTCTAATGTCCCCCTTCTTTTCATATCAATTACGAAGATCGCATGAATGAATATACAACCCAGATACATTTGTCGATTTTAAATGATTATTTATTATTTTACTATTTATTATTTATGACTTATCTATTAAATTACTGAATATTATAAATACTAAACGTTTCTTTTTTTCTTTTTTTTAACGCAAATCGAGTGCTACGAAAATTACGTTAATAGTAATATTTTTAGATTTCTTTCTTGGAGATAATTAAAAAAAAAGGAAAAAAAGAAATAAAAGAAAAAAAAAACTAACGGTACATTTCTCAATTAAGAATAAAATCTAATATAAATATATTTATGCCGATAATAAATTCGAATAAGAGAGAATTCAATTAATTAAACTAACGACGGAATCTTGATACACTAATCAATAACTTACGTTAAACGTACGTATAAATCTTCTTTTTTTTTTTTCTTTTCCATTGTTTTGTTCTCTTTAACATTTATAAAATAAAATGCGTATAATTTCTTTAATCGAAATAAAGTAAAACAATTAACAGATTATATTTAATTATTTCTAACATTATTCTCGTTCATATTTATCTCCACACGTCCATCCATCCATCCATCCATCCATCCATCCATCCATCTATCCATTCATCCATTAGTATTACAATCTAGGCTTTGTTCTCAGTCTTCTTCAAGAGTTCGCATCTTCGTTGATCGTTTGCAATTTAATCAATCCACAACTTTTCTTCCTGAAGTTTTCACAAGGTAATTGAGTTTCTACGATGTTAGTTTATCAGTCCAACATTCAACCCTTATTAGTCGTCATTTTTACGATAAGCAGGGTATGATATTGTAGATGTATTCTTTATCCTCGAGGTCACAAGAGAAAAATTCATTCGCGTTTAACAGACAAATAATTATATTAAAGAAAAAAGAAAAATTACATTTTCATTACAAATTAAAATTATGATGATGATAATAATAATAATAATAATAATAATAATAATAATAATAATAATAATAATAATAATAATAATAATAATACAATTTATCGTCGAGAGAGCGCCGAATAAAATAATTACATTTTTCTTCCGCATTGCGATGTTGAATTTCTCCATCTCTTTTTATTTCTCTCTCTTTCTGTCTGTCTCTTTTTCTCTAAAGAGAAATAATATGTAAGTTAAGAACTTACGTAAATGGTAGTGACCGTCGCATTTCTAATCATGTCTCTGACGTCGTCCATCTCTCTTCTGGATGCTCCAGGCGTCGTAGTCGGCGCCAGCATTACTTCACTCGCCATATCTTGTAATCTTCTAATGTTTCTTCTCTTATCTTTTTATATATATATGTATATATATATATATATATATATATATATATATATATAACACTTAATATCACCGTAACACAATACACAAAATAATGATGATAATAATAATAATAATATATGTGATAAAAATTAATAAGCAAATTTTACGATTGGATTTCACTTGGAAATCATCATTTCCATTACGAGTTTCTCGTTCTTCGTAAACTTGCATACCGACTAACACACTTATTCCTGCCTCTTGTATTTACCATCTTACTTCTTCGAGAGTCAATATACGATTGTCACAATGTTTAAAAGGAGACATTGATAGTCGTACAATTTCACTTGCGAGTAATAACATGCGGCTCTCTCTCTCTCTTTGTTTACATATCACTCTCTCTCTCTCTCTCTCTCTCTCTCTCTCTCTCTCTCTTTCTATTTTTTTATCGTGGCACTGTTCCAACACACCAAGTCAAACGCAAAATTCTCGGAACTTTTCTAAAAGGACGATAAAGGAACACACGTAGGGCACACGTAAACACAATATATTCTCAAATAAATACATACGTAATAAATATAAATTATTATGTCCTTTTCTAACACGTTAAAAGGAGAAAGAAAAAAAATACACAGAGGGAGGGAGAGAAGAGAGAGAGAGAGAGAGAGGGAAGGGGAAGAGATTTCACATGAATATCCTTGAAAAATATTGTTCCACGAGATATAACAAAAATTCACTAAATTCTTCGCACTATTTGATTCCCATTATAATTCCCAAATGATAATTATCCTGGAAAGATGCACAAGAATGATTGAGGAGGATAAAAAAAAAAAAAAAAAAAATGAAGAAAAAAAGAAAGAAAAAAAAATACCAATTAAAAGATATTAACTAACGTTTAAAAACTATAGAATAGTTCTCGCTCGACGTTTGAGAGAATACTAGAAGCGAAACGCAACCTTCGTTCGTCGTTCGTTCGTTCTTTCTCTATCTTTAACTATACCTCCTCTCATTCTCTCACACACACACACACACACACACACACACTCTCTCTCTCTCTCTCTCTCTTTCTTTCTCTCTCGCGGGGTCGCGTGAGTCAGCTGCTTTGCTACGTATCATCGTCTCTTTCTTACTCATTCTATATGTGTATGTGAATGTGTGTATCTATGCACATGAGAAAAGGTAGGGAAAACCAACACGAAAAGGAGAAGAGAGGAGAAGAAGGAGGATAAGAGGAAAAAGGAGAGATAGAGAAACAGGGAAAGAGAAGAGAAGAGAAGAGGAGGAGGAGGAGGAGGTGGTGGAGGAGAGACACTATGATTCTCTTTCCCTCCGTGTAATCTTGAAACCAGAATACGAACTTTCGACGAGACAACTCGGAGACGATCCTCCTCTTTTTCTTCCTTCTTTCTTCTTCTTCTTTTTCTTCTTTTTCTTCTTTTTCCTCTACTCTTATCTTTTATTTATTTTTTTTTCTCTTAAGATCTTATCGTTCAATGAAACGAGACACAGAGAATGGGACGTAATTTTTTATTCAAAAACGTACGTACGCTAATTTCTATTAATTATTTTTCAATGTTTTTATTAATCATTATAAATTATTAATCATAATAAAAGTTGGATTTTCACATACGTAGAAAAAAAAATTATTATTCAAATCAAATGTAAAAAAAAAAAAAAAAAAAATGTTGTATACAGATATGAATGAATATTATCATTAAATTATATTCTAATATGATTATGATAAGAAATCATAGAATAAAAATTTATCAAAAAGTATAATTAAAATCTAATCACATACATACATACATATATATATATATATATTTCGTTATAACTGATATACTTTTTCTAGCTATAATAAATAACAAAAGGGAAATAAAAAAATCGATCATTCTTTAACGATCGTGTGAAAAATCGTAATAATTAATCGTTATCGTGCAATGATCCTATGAGAATGTTAGAGAAAGTTTAACAAAGAAAAGTTTAACAAAAAGTAAGAATGGAAAGCTCTTGATTTCTTTTTCATAGTGTGTATGTGTGTGTGCATTTCCTCGCGACAACTAAACGTCCAGTTATGCGGCACAACAATTTTTATTCTTATCCGTGCGAACGCAGAAGGATTCACGAGGCGACTTTGGTTGGCCTCTCTTCTTTCTTTTATACTTACTACGAAACATGTCTTTCGTTGTATAACAATGATAATTACAGTCACGATCCTCCCTGACGACGTTTTCCTTTCGTTATACCAGCCAATTGCATTAATTATGAACTAGATGATGCACGAAACGACGTTTATTCTGTGGAATCAGACACTACTCACATGTTTCTTTAATTTTTATTTTATTTTTATTTATTTATTTATTTTATATTTCTTTTTTTTCAAATTATTTATATCTATACACATCTCGTGTATTAATCAATTTTTATTTTATTTTATTTTATTTTATTTTATTTTATTTATTTATTTTTTTTTTTATCCCCACTTATTATTTACCGAGATGTCAATCGATGTAATATATAGATAATCGT
>NC_060967.1:2550502-2573002 GCF_910589235.1 Vespa crabro
AGGAGAGAATACTTTCCCTTATTTTGTCTCTTCTTTTTTTTTTTTTTTTTTTTTTTTTTTTTATTATCTCGAAACCATCGACGTTCCTCTCCCTAAGGTCTGATAATGAAAATGTGAAAGATTTTTTTTTTTTTTTTTTTTTTTTTTTTTTATTAATTTTCTAATTCTCTTTTTATTACGTTTTTTTTTTGTTTCTTACGAACGAAAGAGTATGTGTGTACGTGTGTGTGTGGGGGGAAAGAGATGGAGAGTGAGTGAGTAAGAGAGAGAGAGAGAGAGAGAGAGAGAGAGAGAGAGAGAGAGAGAGAGAGAGAGAGAGAGAGAGAGAGAGAGAGAGAGAAAAGATATCGAAAGAGGAGCGGAGATTCGCGAGGATCACCGCTATTTTCGTCGGCGACGTGCTTCTCCCTCCATCTCTTTCTCTTTCACACACACACACCAACAATACTCTCTCTCTCTCTCTCTTTCTTTCTATCTGGTTGCCTTCACTTCACGCACCTCTATTCCTCTATCGATTTTGCGCGGTGTGCGCGCCAAGGAGAAACGTTAAAACGGCCGCGGATACGGTCTTTCTAACGAAATTATTGTACGAAGTAGTAGTAGCAGTAGCACCAGTCAAAGCAGCAGTAGTAATACGCACCTGGACTAACGAATACGTACAACAGAGAGAGACAGAGAAACAGACAGAGACAGAGAGAGAGAGAGAGAGAGAGAGAGAGAGAAACAGACTACATGTTGGATTGTTCCAAAAGTTCACTGTGATTTTCGACAGATGTCAGGATTATTATGTCTTTTGTAAGAGAGAAAAGAAAAGAAGAAATAATAATTAACATATTTTTATTTTGAGCTCGAAATTGTTGTGTTAAAAAGAAAAAAATAATAAATAAAAAGAAAGAAAAAGTACGTAAGAATTTATTTCTCTTTCAATGAACTTTCCTTAAGGGTAATAAAAAAAAATTTTTGAAAAACTTAACAAACATATATATGACTAAAGTGGTTGAATCGCATGTTTCTCATTGGCGGGCGAGAGAGAAAGAGCGCGCAAAGCGTGCAAACGACAGAAAGAGAAAAAGAGAGAGAATGAATAGAAAGAGCGAAAGAAAAAGAGGGGGAAGGGTGAGCGCGTAAAGAAATTAAATTTGAAAAAAAAAAAAAAAAAGAAAAAGAAAAAAATCGCAGATATTGCAAATGAAAAATAGGAAGAGTCGATCGTATATATTAAGTCAATCTCTTTCTCAGCTTGAGTTGGCACGCGCGAGGAGGGGCGTAACTCGCACGGTCGCGTTCGAAGCTTATAGAGAAAGAGAATGAGAGAGAGTGAGAGAGAAAGAGAGAAAGAGAGAGAGAATATAATACGTGAGAGATGGGGGCGTTTTCTCCCTTCAACTTGCACGATCTTATCTCTCTCTCTCTTACTCTCTCGCTCGTTAGCTCGCTCGTTTACCGGCTGTGGTCTTTTTTCGATTGGCCAACGTTTTAATACGATAAAACTTCTTCGATTGATCTTCCTCTGTTACAGGAAAAGGTTATGTATCCATATATGTCGTCGTTAATAAAAGCACAGATTTTTCGTTGATAATCACCAAGCACCCCCGAAAGAAAAAGAGAGAGAAAGAGAGAGAGAGAGAGAGAGAGAATGAGAGAACCGTGTCGTTCCTTCTTTCTCCTTTCTTTCTCTCCCTCTCCTTCGTTCACAATGAAATTATGTATAATACGTTATTCACGCACCTCCAATGATAATTAATCTCACCCACGATTTTCTAACTTAACGAAATTTTAATAATCGCGTATAACGACGGGTGTTGTCAGCCCGATAAATTGTCCTCGTCGTGTACGAGCTTCAAGAGGACGGCACGTTCCTCGTCGGCCATCGTGAAAACCACCGTCGTTGTAGTCTACAGTGGCGCCACCAACTACTCTCCTTATCGATGTGTCGATAGCATCGATGTTTCGAGAATCGAGAGACGATTGTTTTATAAAAGAGAATTATCTTCTAATGGTATTTGAATTCTTTTTCGTTCGCTTTTCAAAAAAATTAATATAAAAATATTATATTAATAAATTCGCGTTATATATGTATATGTATATATATATATATATATATATATATATATATATATGTGTATATATTAGCTTTCATTTTTTTATTGGTACATGTATATAAAATTATTAATATTCTTTCTTCGCATATGCAGTACCATTTTCAAGGCTGTATTTAATTTTACGTAAAAAATGTTTCTAATCGAATAATAACATTTTTAACAATCTCTTCTAATCATTTATATTACCTATGATATGTATATTTAAAATCTGGACATATTTACATTATAATAATTCATATTTGTATTTATATAAAATTTTACCAAAAATATCTTTCATGACATAATTATAAATATAATATAATCGTGAATATATATATATATATATATATATATATATATTTATTTATATACTATATATAGATTTTATATACAATTAGTTTAGATAGTTAATTATTTAATAGATTAATCAGACTTATTCTCGATAGGACTTATAAGACGTATTAGATATTCCAATATTTTAACTACATCTTGTTCTTGTTCTACGTTATTTGTTGTTAATAATGTTAATCTACCTAATGCCTCTTGAATACTCTGAGGAAATCCTGCAGTACGTGCAATTAATTTTCCTTTCTGATTATTACATATTAATGACCATAACATTGATCCTGCTATTCTGATTTCGCATAAAGATCCATTTTTAAAAACATCGTGAAGAAGATTGATGACATCCACTATAGAAAAATATATTAAATAACATATTAATAACATTTTCAACTTTTATATATAACATTTTACAAACCTGAGCTAAGAATTCTTGGTCTATTTGCCATATTAAATGCTAAATTACGCAAAATGGAAATGGCAAGAATTTTTGTTGGCGAAGATGAACATTTTGCTAAATGTATTAGAGAATCTAAACCATCTACGGCCTAAAACATATAAATTAAAAAATAAATATACTATGATGATACAGAATTTTTGCATTGAAAAATTAAATATTATTAAATATAATATTTAATATTTAATTTTTTTTTTTTTAATATTATATTTTTTGTTTAATATTATCATTTCTTAATAATGTAATTATTATTTTGTAATATTAAACTATTTCATTTTTAATATTATAATTTTTTTATTTAATATTATAACATATATATATATATATTTTTTTTCTTTTTACCTTAGGCACGCAAATTTGTCCTTCTTCATAATATGTAAAATCAATTAGAAATTCTAAACAATAGAGTTCTACCAGTGGCCAAGGTTTTACTCTCTTTGTAGTAATAGGATGTATCTTTGTAAAAAATTGTAATAAATTGCTCTGGAAAAAATTAATTTAATTAGAAAATTATATTGATATTGTAAGAATATGTATTTACTTTTGAAATTGAGACTCTGCATTCATGTACATGTACGGCATTTCGTAAAACATGAAAAGCAAAATGCAATTTGTTATTATCAAAAAGGTGTCCTGCTTTATCGATCTCTTTACATATTAATTGTATAATGATATGTATTATAGCAATTGTATTAGGTGTTTTTCTCAATCCTGTTCCTGGTAATACCGTAGTTAATGTTAAAGATTGTGCTGCTGTAAAATAATAATAAAAAAAAAAAAAAAAAAGAATTATTAACAAAAGAAATACTTGTGTATATTTGTTTTTTAAATATTAAATAAATAAATAAATTTAATTTTAATCTATATATTATACCAGCTGAGCACTTTGTCGTAAATGTTGCTAATAATTTTAATGCACAAGATGAAATATTTTTATTCAAAGCTATCCAAGCCCATAATTTGTGCAATACATCAGCCAAGCCATCTTTAGTAAGTGTTTCTTTAACTTGTAAATTTTCATGCATAAAATTCATTAATAATATGAAAATATTGTTTATATCACTAAATAGAGGATTAATCTAAAAAAAAAAGAGAATAAATAAATAAATAAAAGAAGAGATTAGTTTCTTTAATTATACAGATATTATAAGAGAATATAAAATATGTACCTTTTTCTCACGATCAACTTGATTTTTATAAAGTTCAAATGGTTGTAGATTTAATTTAACATACAATTCTTTAAGTATCATCAATGCTGTTTCAGATAAATTCTCTTTCAATGCAATTTTTTTAGCTTCCATAGAAACACATAATAAATTAGCCAGAGCACTAACAATAAGATCTCTATTCTCTATATGTTTACGACTTTTTTTTGATCTTGTATAATTATGAGCAATAAAAAGAGGTAATAAAACTTTACATAATTCAGCACCTATTGTATATTGTTGCTCATCTGATTTCATTTTAATATTATCAGAATTAACAGTATAATCATCAATTTCATCATTTCGATTTGCTTTTTTAGAATGCAAATTTATACTCCTTATAGAAAGTTTATTAATATTAGTTATAACTTCTTGTAAATTGTTGCTTTGATTATTTATTGGAATGTATATAATACTATCTAAAATCGTCTTTATTGAAATATTATTTTTTCCTAATGTTTCTTTTTGAATTTCTTGAGTAAGAAGAAAAGTAAGACATGCAATAGCATTCATTCGTAATTCTGTATCAGTATCTTTAATTGCAGTGCAAATAGAAGTCAATGCTTTATCTGGACCATATAATTCTAAAGCTGTTTGAATAGATTCGAAGTGTTGATCATCTGTTAACGATAATATAGATAAAAAATTATAAATCTCTGCTTTTAATTTATTATACAGAGAAATTAGATGTGACATATGAATACCTATAAAAATACATAAAAACAAAAAAGAAAAATTAACACTGATTATTCAATAAGTAAATATTATATGAAATGTTGAACAAATATACTCACTGTACAGATCGAAATGAAGAAGATTAAATAAAGAATAAATACAGTCAGGTGTAAAACTTGCAACTGCAGCAAATTCATTACTATGTATGACACAATTTGATAAGACAACGCAAATGCTGATATACATTTCTAACATATCACAATAATGTATAAGATCTTTTTTAGTATCGATATTCTTTGGAATTTCTTTTAAGCACCTGTAAAATTCAATATTAATATATTTTACATAAATTATGTTATTTTTAATTAAAAGTTTAAGTGGATTTATATACATATATGTGTATATATATAAATACCTAATAAGATATTTATCGAGTGATTGTTCATAAACGTGACGTACTACTTCCTGTTGTCCAATAAGTATTAAATTATTTAAAAGGGTACACGTTGCTGTTACTAAAGAAGGAGTTGCAACGGATAATAAATAATGATCCATATCCATACTTTCAGAATCTACTCCTGAAACTATAACAAAAAATAACAAATGATCTGTAATAAAAAAAATATAATGAAATTAATAAAAAAAAAAAAAAATATTTACAAGGTAGTAGTTCATCGTGACAATTGTATAAGTATGATACTGTCCGTGGTACTAATGATACACATCCTGATGTCGCAGCTTGTACGGATGGTACTTTATCATCTTTTTGTTGTTCATTGTTCAACAAATCAGAATCTAATGTTGGTAACATATAAATGTTAGAATATAATATACTCATTTCATAATAAAAGTTCACTTGTTCCGTGTATATAAGTATAATATTTGTTTTCAATGAGTCAATCTATTAAAAAAAAAAAAAAAAAAAAAAAAAGAAAATGTAATTAATTAATAATGCAACCTTAATAAATTATTTATATTACATGATATCTTACATGTTGAAAAGACATAGAGTTGCAATTTTTAATTAAGTTACTAAATGCAATACACGCTTGTTCTCGAACAATACAAGATTCTTCTCCGATTATAATGTATTGCAATAACATGTAACATAATTCATTCGGTGCAACTGCAATTGCATTTGATAGCTGTGACGCTGAATGCATTTCGTTTAATAATCCTGACAATAGCTGCAAAGCTGATGCACGCACCAAAGGATCTCTATTTTGCCAAAGCATTGGTAACCAACTTAAAGATCTGCTATCTTCGTACCAAAATGATATCCACGTCTAAAAAAATTATATGACATTAGTTTAATATTAATAATTATAAATATTTTCACGGTATGATTTAATTATCTATAAATATTTTTTTACATTTTTATTAAAATTTTCGTGCATTTGATACAGCAAATGATTAAGGCATATTATAGAATTCCTAGTTATAGATAAACCCATAAAACTAACTGTACCAGCACCATGAAAAGATATAATCATTTCAATGAGTGTATTTCCTAATGATGCTAATAAATTTTTATGATTGCTCCAATCGCATTGGCTGATTAAATATGTCAAACATGTCAACAACCAATCCAGATATGCTAGAAACAGAAAAAAAAAAATATATATATATATATAAAATAAAAAATAATTAAAAAGATCTGAAACAAACATAAAATTCTATATTCTTACCAAGGTTGTAAAAATGTTGTTGATTTCCAAAACATAAAGTAGAAACAACTAATTCGATAAAATGTATCCACGTATGTTTCTGATTAATGTCTGATCTTTCATTTCTTTCAATAGCTGCACAAGTACGTGCTAATTTTAAAATAGATTGATGTACATCTTGATTATCCACTTCCAAGTTTTGAAATAAATCTGCCCATGACTTTGTCATATTTTTCATCATTTTACTTATCCATGAACTTTTACCTATAAAACAAATGTATATTTTAAAAATGATATTATATTTTATCATTTACTTTATATCATTACCTTTTGCTATACTGATATATAATTGTAAAAAATTGATAATATTAACAAATAAATCACAGTCCTCTTTACTCGACGGATGGGACGATAAAAATCTTTCGAACGTTTGTTCCCACGGTAAAGAATTAATATCTTTAATTTCTTCATATTGCAACATATTATAAAATTTTATGTACCTAATAAATATTATTATATATTATTGTACTCGCATGTACACTGGGATATATAACATATTTTTTTCTTTTTATTTTTTTTTTTTTTTTTTTTTTTTTTTTTTTTAATTATAAGATCTTACATTATCAGATAATCGAGAGCATTTAATACACCATCGTGTGTCGTAGAATTTTGTACATTGTACAACTGTTTTTGACAATAAAAATATGAACAGCTGTATTGAAAAATAAAGAATTCATGTTCTTGTATCCTTAATTTTTCTGGTAATTCAGAATCATTAACATCGTCATAATTTTTCCATAACATCTTCCATCCACCATTCCATTCCCATGCCCAATATTGTCTTACAAATGTCAATATTGTTTGATTGCTTCCATGGAGAACTATAATATATATGTTAAAATTAATATTAATTATTATAATAATATATTACATACAATTAATATATAGAACTATACCTGATATTTCTGATCGTCTATGTACACTGGTTTTCCAATGAGATTTACAAATTAATGGTAATTTCATTTTAATTACAATAATATGAGGCAAAGATACAGTTAATTGAATATTACTTTCTGTTTGTTTTTCATTCATTCTGATAATATAATCATTATATAAAAGTAAGCATAAAATGTATGAACCATCAGCCTTGACACATTCATTATTTGGAAACAAAAATATACCTAAAAATATATATTTAAAGAAATTTATATAAAAAAAAAAAAAAGGAAAAATTATTAGATAATTAACAATACGGATAAATCGTATACATACTGCGAATAATATTTATGAAAATATCAATATTAGTGGATAATTCATGTCTCACTGATGATTCACTGGCAACAATTAATTTTAATATTGCCAGTATTGGAATAACAGAATCAGGATAATTTTTATAATCATTTTCTATCTAAAATTCATTAACACACATAATTACAACAAAATAAAAATCAGGGCTGTTAAAAAAAAAAAAAAAAAAAAGAAGAAAAAGAAAAAAAAATTATATTCACCAAAGCACTGTTAAACGTCTGCAAAATTAAAAATAATCCATTTTCATTAAGAAATAATTTATGTAATGACGTGTCTGTAAGCATTACATTAATTTGTACTAACGCAGATTTACGCATTTTAGGATCAATTTCGGAATCTCTTAACATTTCTAGCACCGACAATAAACTGCTCCTCTAAAATAATTATTTAATTTATAAATTTATTAAAATAATTTATTTAACTTATGAATTTATTTAGGTATAAAAGTGTGATAAATATAGAACCTGATAATTTCCTTCTAAGCGTTTAAAAACGGATGGACGTTCGAATATACAAAGAGAACTAAGAGGTAGACCATGCAAGGAAGATAATCTTGGCAATTTTTTAATAGAATCTTTTTCTTTGCCAAGCAACCAAATTAACCTACAAGAAGCTTCTTCTCTAACGTCACACTCAGCTGAATACAATAATCTTAAGTTACCTTTTAAAACCTGAAATATAGTATCATACAATGTTTAAATAATTGAAAATTATATATACATATATATATATAAATAATTAATAAAATATATTAATAAACTACCTCAAGATATGGTAAGTGTATACTATTAAAAATATCAGGATCAAGCATTTTTGTTATACATCTGCCTATAACTGTAGAAGAATATGCATAACATTGAAGAAGAGGTAATACTGGTATAATTGTTTCTAATATTTTTAACCAGCCTGTTTCATCGGCTTGAACTTTTCCTTTTAATATATAAATTATCATCTCTTCTGACATTTCTCTAATCTATAATATATTAATGTAAAAATGATATATATATATATATATATATATATATATATATATATATATTAAAAATTAAAATGTTACATATATATATATCAATGAATATAAAAATAAAATAAAGCAAACTTACTTTTTTATTTTCATTGGGTAGACCATAGCAAATTATTTCAGTCAAAACATTTGGTTCCAAAAGGAAGATTAAATTTTCCCATGTAAGTTTTTCTTTATTATATTCTATTCCTAAAATACTTTTGACTAAACAATGACATTCTTTATATGCCAATTCTTGTATATCCGTATCTCCATTTGCTAATAAATTTAATATTAATTTTCTGCATATTACATGATCTTCTTTGCTGAGGGAATATCTACAAATAAATTTTCATGATTGTTAAAAATATTACAAATAAATAGTTTATTATTAATTAATACAAACCTGTTAATATTTTGTAGAAATTTAATAGTTTTCTTAACTATACTCATATTTTTGTGATAAGGCAAACTTAATTTAGATGCATATAATATTTTTAATATATCAGAATGTGATCCTCTGGAAGATTCTTTTATTGAGCAAATAGCTGCTTGCATTGATTTGATAATAACTCTACTTTCTTCAAAGATTTTGATTATTGCAAGTTCGTTTGAATCTTCTAAATGCTATATATATATACATATATACATAAAGATAAAAATATATAATAACATAAAATAAGAAAGGATTATTATTTTCATATATAGAATTAATTTACCTGAATATATACTTGAAGTGCAGTATGCAATTTTGGATACATCAAATATATAGGTGCATCCATTAAAGCAATTGACATAGAATTTTTTATGGATTTAGGTAAAATAATATTTGCTACTTCAAATGGCACAATATTACTTAATAAATTTACTGTAATACAAAGAAGATGAAGATATGTAATCCTATGATAATCTATACTGCCATAATTTGCAAAATATTCCAGAGAATCTCCTAGTAATGTTAATAACATTTTTAATTCGTCGCTGATCTTCCTTGCCATATTATCATTGCATATCCATATATTTGGCATGACTGTGATAAGTAGTAATTGTGCTAATTCATGAATTAGGTCAACTATGTATTTAGTATTTTTTAATGGAAATGTAGAATCGTTAGGAATATTTAATTGCGAGATAACGTGTTTTAATGTTTCAATACAATAGGAAGGAATGAGCATTTGTTGCAATCGTAATACAGATTCATCAACATTATCCATGATGCTTTGACTTCTGTCACTTGTAGCCTGAAAAATATATATATATATATATATATATATATATATATATATATATATATACAATAAATATAATGACTGACAAAACTACATACAGCAGATTGATATGCTTGATAATTAGCTTCTGGTATTCCTCCATCAGGACTGTCTCTAGCTTCAGATAAATGATAACTATTATTATCCAATTTCTCTGCAAGTAACTAAAATATATATAAAAATTGATATAATTATATATAAACACTAATACGAATATATATTTCTAATATGAACATATATTTATTTTTACCTTTTGTTTTTTATTTGCCACACATGGATCATAATAATAATAAATTCGAAATCGTAGACATCTTGTTAATTTATGTAATGCTTTTAATACAGCTGGTATAATATATTTAATATCAGGCTCAATTATATTTATACTTGTATCAAGAAGAGCATGTAGTACCTAGAAAAAAAAAGAAGAAATTTGTTAGAGAATTAAAAAAAAAAAAAACAAAAGAATATAATCACAGTGTAAAACATTATTTTCTTAATATTCACTGATACTATTGCTGGCCTTTGAAGAAAAACTTCAGCTGGAAAATCTTGTAACATAACATTTGTTATAAACTGACACGTATGTAATATCAGATTAGTATCTGCAGTATTATTTAAAGCTTCCTCTACTGCTGCTAATACACCTTTATCCGATGTGACTAATGGTTGCCATGGCATTACTAACCATTTAATTCCACCCTCTACTGTTTTGGAAACAAGTGTACCATCGCTATGTTGAACAGTAAGATCCACAGGCAACGTACTGAATAAAAATTCACAATATTTATATTTTATATATATTATAAAAATTAATATTATATATACGTACATAAACATATAAAATATATTAATATATAAAATTTATATTTACTTGTCCAATGGAGATACAAAAGCACAAGCATCATTGGAAGCATTAATTGTGTCAGCATTAAAATCTTTACTTCCATAATTATCATAATTATGAATTCTTTTCATATACTCTGTTTGTTTAAATGATATTCTTGACGGATCTAATAATGTCTATAATAATTAAAAATTATTAAGACATTGCGAAACATATTATAATATATAATATAAAAATTGACAAATAATATTAATTATCTACTTTAATATTTCTTTTAATGTCATTGGATGATTCTTCTTTATCTGGATTTAAAATGACTTGTTCTATTTGATCAACTTTATCATGCCATGAAGTGTCAAGTTTTCTTTTTAATTGATGTAACTCATTTTGAAATCTTGATCTGCCAAATGCATTTAAATAATTGTTATTTCCACCCTTAAAGAAATTAATAGACATTCAATTTATGATATAATATTTCTTTATGAATATTTATTATTATAACAAAAAAGATACCTTTGTCAATCTATATAACAAATCTAAAGCTTCTCTAGGATGAGGTATATTGTCAAAGGTAAACCAATGAAAGAGTTTAACTATTAATTCTTTTTTAACAACGTCAGAATCACATCCAAAACCAAGATCTAATTTAGAAATAATATTTTCTAATGCCCTTCCTCGTATCTCATCAATACTGTGCCCTGAAATAAAATAAATCATATGGATATATTATTTCTTATTTCATTTTATACAATCAACATAAAATAACTATAACTTCTTACGATATAATACTTACCTAACTTTTTAACATGTGCAAATGTAATTGTATTTAAACTTGACATTGTATATCAATATTAATTCGTTACAATTATATTTTAGGTTAATCAAGTTTTGAAAATTGAACCGCCACGATATTTACACGAGCGCCAATTTTCAACTAGAAAACTGTTCTCAAGAGTCATCTAGTATTATTCATCTACAGTTTCATTAAGTTTTGTAAATTTTCATTATTAAACTTTGTTTCTATATTATTTTAATGTTTGCTAAATGTGTATTTCTTAATAAATAAAATAATTATTCGTGTAAGATCTAGATGTATAATTTATTTTTAATAAAAAAAATCTCATATGTGTACTTAATACGTGATAGAATGGCCAAAGCGTATTGTGGTTAGAATTTTAATTGGAATATGTTATAAGAAGTGTAATTTTATGCTCTTTTTTTTTTTTTATTGTTATTATAAATAATGGGTAAGTTATCAATGATTATTCTTTAATAATATTAAATAATTATTTTGTAATAATAATTATATATATTTGCAGAAAAGGAAGCAAAAGCTTGTCAAGGAAAGGATATTTTTGAAAGAATGAACTATTTGTATCAGGTAAGAAATATTTTACAATAATTATTAAAACTCAAACTTCTTTTCTTCTTTTATAATTCCCTTTTATAGGCTAGTCATTTGATAGCATTAAAAAATAGAGTTGCAGCTTCATATTATGGAAATACAATGATGGGTTGTGCCAAGAAATCTGTACTGCGCATGTAGGTGCTGTTTATATAAAAAAAAAGAAAAAAAGAAAAAAAAAACATTTTTGTAATTATATTTTAATTACAAAATTATTAGGGTTCTGTCATTTATGAATTTTTTTTTTTGTTTTTCTCGTTTTTTTCTTTTTTTTTTTTCTTTTTTTTTCTTTTTTTTTTAGAGAACCAAATATAAAAAGAACGATATGCAAACGATGCCAATCTCCTTTAATACCTGGAGAAACAGCTAGAGTAAGATTATGTTCTAAACATATGAAAGGAATTAAATGGACATGTTTAGTCTGTTTGAATAGTAAAAAGTATCCTACTAAAAGAGGATACAAGTTATGGATAGATCAGCCAGAAGCAATAGTCGAAACTCTACATTATGTTCCTAAGAAAAAATCTATTGACTGTGATAAGAACGAATTGGATAATAATAAAAAATCGGAATTGTCTAATAATATGAATATGGAAAAAAAAAATTTTGAAAATAATCTCGACTGAGACATAATTTCATTTCTTGTATAATAAATTTGATGTACGAATATTTTTTATTAATCACTTACATAAAATATGTTACAATATTACAATAAATTTGTAATTAATAAACAGACACTTTTGCTAACTGGAATATTTATAACCATCTAGTAATATCATAATGCTGATAATAGTTTTACATGTTCATAGAAATAACTCGATCGAAGTTATAAGTTACTGTTCTCAGAGTACAAGATATTATTTTATGGTGACCATTGATTGCAGTGAAATCCAAAGATAACTGTGCATTTTTTTCTTTCTTTTTTTTTTCTTTTTTTTTTTTTTTTTTTGTAGCATTGAGGACGGTTTTGAATGAACGCTTGAGAGATGATATTATAAATGTCATGAGTGCAATGAATTTTTTTTTGTCTTCTTTTTTTCTTTTCTTTTTTTTTGTCTTTTTTTTTCTTTTTTTTTTTTTTTTCTTTTTTTAATTAAGTTCGATTCTACTGAAATTCACTGCAAGCAATATCATGTACCTAACTCACACAACTATATCCGCCCATATCCAGTAACTTCCATAACATTATATACGATACTTAAAACAAATCAGCACGCACGAACTCGAGCATAATCAAATCACAGATTAATCAGACAATGTCAGTCATTTAATATCAACTTAAATAATTTAATCTAGATTAGATGATATGAGCTTAGGGCCATCTACAAACGTATAAATGGTTCGTAGGTAAGTATTCTTAATATATAATAATACTAATTATATAGAATGAACATTATTAATGATAGTCTTTCACATTTCCTTTAATGTTCCTGAAATTCTAAATAAAATATGAAAAGATGAGAAACTTATGGCATTTAAATAACGCGACACATCTCTCATAAAATAATTATATATAAAAAAAATAAAAAATAAAAAAAAAAAAAAATAAAAAAAATAAAAAAAAAATTGATATAAATATTAAATTAAAAAAAAACAAAAAAAAAAAACGTAATAATAGTAAATAATAAGAACTGGGCTGGACGGAATCTACACATTCACTTATATACATATATCTGTCGTGCCAAGCTTCGGTCTTCTATCTATTTCCCTTAATATTTTTCATTTAGTATCTATGAGCTAGTATTTTTGATTTCCCTAATACTAAATCTAACGATAAATTATAGATAGGACTCCAGGTTGGCAACGCACACATATATACATGCACACACCGGCTACAGGATATATTTTTCTCCAATAAATATATTGACTATCATTCGTCGTTGTTCTTCACACCCTCCCCCCCTTACCCTTACCCTTACCCCTCCCCCATCAAAATTTGGTTTATGTCAATGTCATGGGAATAGCTCAAATTGAAATAGAGCAAAGTTTCTTTTATAATCGTAGTTGGATCTCATTTATATTTGGATACAACAAAAAAAAAAAAAAAAGAAAAAAAGAAAGAAAGAAAAAAAAAGAAAAAAAAAAGAAAAGAAAAAAAAAGAGGAGAAAGAAAAAATTTGCTCTTCTTTTACACGCGTCTATCTGATCGCAAACGAATCTATTCGATTATATCCCGTCTCCGTTCACAGAGGAACACATTTTTTACTATTCTGTTATTGTCTCAGAGGTGTGTGCATGCGAGCCTTTTTTTTTCTTTTTTTTTTTTTTTTAAGAGGCGCGTGCAATAGACAGAGCCGTAGATTAAAGAGGTACAACGTACGGCGATTGAATTACGTATAGATGAAAAAGGATTCTTTTTTTTTTTCTTCTGCGTCAATTATCTTCTCTTTCTCTCTCTCTCTCTCTCTCTCTCTCTCTCTCTCTCTCTCTCTTTATACTAATCCCGAAACAAATTGAGGTTGGCCATCACGGTCCAGCGTAAGTTGTGGCATTACATTTGGCGATGGTTGAAACGTTGAACCTTGAAATCCCATTGCCGATTCATATAACTGAAGAAAAAATTATAAATGTACAAATGTTAATATCCGAGATAAAAAATTTTTATAATAATAATAATGATTTAATATTAAAAATTTTCTAATAATTTCAATGACGCGTATAAATGATATATTTATATTAATTTACAAACATTATGATTTCCAGGAAGAGTTGTATAATCTGGTGTTGTCGAACGATGCCTATTCGCAGGTAATGGATGTTGTATAGTAGCATAAGTATTGTCCTGAGATGTATCACCCATACCAAGGCTAACGCTACTACCACGTCTTTCCAAACCAAGACCACCCTCAGGTTCGCTAAATACTTGCATTGTTAGTTCTTGTTCTTCGTACAATTTTAGTTTTCTGTAAATGATAAAATTTCAGTATTTATTTATTTCTTTTTTTTTTTTTTTTTTGGTATATCATAGCAAAGACATCATAATTGCTTATAATTGCATTCTTACTGTTCTATCCATAATGGATTTTCCGTTGTATTCAATTCATCGATTATTTGTTTCTTTATCAAGCCATCTTTTTTTCGTATATCATTTGGCACAGTAATAACCCTGGAACGAGGTGAAATTATTATTATTATTGTTATTATTATTATTATTATTATTATTATTATTATTATTATTATTATTATTATTATTATTGATATTAATTAGTATTAATATAAATTTTAATGGGATACAATTTTGACAATAGAAAGTTTTTGTAATGTTGTGACCTACCAATGTCGTAAACAGCAACAAACTACTGTAACTGTAACAGCACCTACTATTAAAACGACTAATAAAGCTATTAAAGCAGCTAATGCAGGATCAAAAGGTTCCTCTTGGACTCCGGCATAAGCTGGCTGAAATGAAAAATATTAAAAGTAATGTTTTTTTTTTATTTTTATTTAAATAATAAAATTGTCAGAATAAAATATATTTACCACTACATTTTCTATGGCGAAGCCAGCATAATAATCTTTTAAGAAATCGTATTTGGCATCAATGACTTTAAGAACGTGCGGAACTGGTGCTATAGTTTGACTTTTTAATTCTACGACGTGCAAATACATATCGCACCTAAATAAAATATTATTATTATTACATTTATTGACAAGATAATTGATGTTATGTTAATCATTTATTAATTATCTTTTACCATTCTCTACGGATATGTCCAGAAGCATCTACATGATATCTAATATCATCCACGACTACTCTACTTTGAGTAGCATTTGATAATTCAGATACAATCTCATCTCGTTGTCTATTGACTTCTTCTGGTGGTCGTGATAAAATCACCCTTATCAATTGCGATGGTTCGAATACCCATACCTTAATAATATAAATATAATTAATAAAAATTAATGATACATTCGTAAGAATTATTTTATATTATCTTACGTGAACTCTAGTCATTGCATATCTCTCTGGTATAGCTGTCTCTTTGGCTATAACTTCGACGATAAATCTATCTTGATTATATTCAGCCATATATCCACTGGTGATAAGTTTGCCATCTTGTGTCACATTGAATGGACTTGGTATTATCGAACCGCTAGGCTTGTCTGATCCATATTTATATAAATTTGCACCTGCTATATAATAATGAAGGGTACCATTGTCACCAACATCCAAATCTGAAGCTACCACTTTGGTAACAAAATCATTAACATTTGCCATTGAATTAATTCCGGCGTAATAATCGTTTCTCTCGAAAATAGGAGGATTATCATTTTCATCGAGGATTGATATCGTTACGTTAACATGACCATGATCTGAACTGAGTGATAAGGGACGACCTGCCTCCGTTGGATTGATATATAGATCAGGATTGTTGGATGCGAGAATAGAGAGAACATACTTGTCTCTTGTCTCACGATCGAAAGATTTATTTGCATATATACTACCATCCGATTTGTCCATATAAAATGCATAACCTTCGTTACCTAAAAAAATATTTTATTAACGATATGATCCATTGAGACATGATCTTAGAAATCATACGATAATTACAAACCTGCTTCTATGTAATAGTAAACTTTGGCATGTCTACCTTCATCTTCATCTTGTGCAGTTACTTTACCTACAAAATAATCTTTAGGACGATTTTCTGATATCTGAAAATTATATTCGTCGTAAAATTGTGGAACATTATCATTCGTATCGACCAATTGAACCGTTAAAAGACGTAAAGCTTCGTATGCTGTAGGAGTACCATGATCAATTGCCACTAGGACAAGCTAAAATCAAAATTGATGTATACATATATATATATATATATTTTTTTTTTTTTAATTTATACATAGGAATAAAAAATATAACTTACTTCAAATTTACTTTTGATCTCACGATCGAGTATGATCTTCGATCGAAGTTCACCGGTTTCTTGATCGATCGAAAACTCTTCAGTTTCTTGAACATTTTTATTTCCAACTTTTAAATGATAACTAATTCGTCCATTTTCACCGGGATCTCGATCGATAGCTTTTACAGTTAATATTAAATAATTAGGTACGCCGGCGTTCTAAAAAATTCAATTGTTAATATAAAATTTATTAATTATATTTTTGATTTTGTAATTAATAAAATAATTACTATAGTAAATATTCATTATATATATATATATATTGTTTACAAATACCTCGGGTACTTCAACCGTTGCATTTGTTAATTCGGGCATAACGAATTGTGGCTTGTGCGTGTTAACTGGTGTCACTCTAATATCAACGTAACACCTATCAAAATGTGGTCCATTACCAGCACCATCTCTTGCTTCAACTTCGATTCTATAAGAACCAGCTCGTCCAAGTAATGCTGCAGCGGGATATAAAATACCAGTTTCTCGATTCAATGAAAAAGAATCATTTTCATTTCCATGTATGATGGTATACCAAACTTCTCCATTAATACCTTCGTCATGATCAACAGCTCTCACCTTAATAATAATAAATATTACAAATGATAATTTCGTTCAATGATATATCAAATAAATTTAAATAAAAATTTTAAATAAAAATTTTAATTAAAACAAACCTGTAAAATAGGTGCTGGTGGATTAACAGACAAATTTTCAGCGACTGATGCTCTATAACTGTGTTGTGAAAATATTGGTCGATTGTCGTTTACATCGATCAACTTGACAACGACTGGTACCGATGTACTACGTCGTGAATTAACATGAGCGTTGTCATTAGCCATTACCGTTATTATAATTTCTGGTGTAATTTCTCTGTCAAGAACCGCAGCACTACCAACGGTAATTTCACCAGTTTCATGTCCTATCATAAAAGTAGAATAATTCATTGAACATATATCATCTTTGATTAGATATATTCTATATATCATACGTACCAATGTTAAAATCAGCGGCATGATCACCTATAAGACTGTACATGATTTCACCAAACGAACCCTCATCTCCATCTGTAGCTTTTACAACAATAACATGGGATCCTGGTGGTGAATTTTCTTTGATCGATGCGTTGTAACCTTCTTTTTCAAATTTCGGATCTTGATCGTTAACATTGATCACTGTAACGATTACTTTAGCCGTTGTAGATAACTGTGGTACTCCAGAATCATAAGCTACGACCGTAAACTCCAATTGCTTTGTTTCTTCATAATCGATAACTTGACTGGTTCTAACAATTCCTAAAATAATAAATGAATAATTAATATGAGAAATGAACTTTACAATTCTTTTTTTTTCCTTTTCTTTTTCTTTAGTTTTTTTTTTTTTTTTTTTTTTTTTTACAAGTATACCAACCAGTTATATTGTCTATATTAAAATAAGGACTAGGTGGTTCAATAGCATATCCTGCAATGTTACTATCAACATCTGTTGCAGTAAATGCACCAACAACTGCACCGGTTGGCTGTTCTTCCTGCATTTCGATTAAATATCTCGGATTATTTCGAGTCCAAGGTTTTAAAAATTCTGGCGCCACATGATTTACGTCTATGATAGTGATTATCAAGGTACCTATACGTATATAAAACATATAATATAAAAACCGGGCTAACAATGAAATAATTACAATAATAATCATAACAATAATAATAATAACAATAATAATAATAATAATAATCTACCTCTCCCTTGTTGCAAAGTAGGAGCTGTAGTATCACTAACGACGATAGTAACGCTAACAGTTGCTGCGACATCTCGATCTAATGGTCTAACAACAGAGACTTGTCCTGTTGTTCTATCAACGGCAAAAAAGTCCTAAGGGAATATATAAATATAATAATGTTGTTAACAATTTTTGTCACAATAATTTATTCTTTATAAAAAAAGTTAACATTTTTGAATCAACGTACTTTAAATGCTTTACTATCGTTAACTTGTTGGCCATTCCTATCGATTGCCGTAATTGGTTCAGATATGGCAAAGTTCAAAGCTTCAGAATTTCCACTGTCAGGATCGGTTGCTTTTAATGTTGTAAAAACAGTACCAATAGGAGTATCCTCAGTTACCTCAGCACGTTGAGTTTCAGGTGTAAAATATGGTGGCTTGTCATTACTATTCTCAACTTTGATCATCAGTGTTGTTGTACCCGTTAAGCTTGGAGTTCCTGTAATGATCATGAACGACGACAATGTTTAAAAATATATAACATTTCTATATGTAAATTAATTGGAAATCAATAAAGAATAATCACCTTTATCAAAGGCTATTACTTCCACGTGATAGGTATCCTTATCATCAAAGTCTAATTTCCTAGAAACCGTAACAACACCCGTTGTCTCGTTAATAGTAAAATCATCGAAGGCTCCCTTTTGTATCCTATAAACTAGCTCAGCATTGAGACCACTATCAGCATCTGTCGCTAACACCTCTTCGACGATAGTACCTATAATATTATATTATAAATTTTATTCTTTTAAAAATCATTCCAATATTATCACTTTTTGATATATTCCTACAAGTTTTTAGGCATTCTAATCTGTCTTTTAAATTTTATTCAAAAAATGTGGCGTATCTTTTTTTCTTCTACCTTTTCTTTTTTTTTTTTTTTTCTTTTTTTTTTTAGAGTCACTATAGACAAAAAGGATCGAATATTATATATGTATCTCATAGACGATAGCCAGGAACGATCCATAAAAATCGTTGTTACTCACCGACCGGTGAAATTTCTGGTATACTGGCAGTATACAAGTCGTGAGGAAATACCGGTGCATTATTATTCACGTCACGTACGGTGATATTGACCAGAGCAGTGTCAACGAATATCCCGTCGCTTGCTTGCACGGTGAGGGCTATCCAATCGTGCGTAGAATTCGTCATATCGACCGGACCCTTGTTTTTTATGGTTATTTCACCGGTGTCCTGATCGACGTCGAACAGATCCAATTCATTTCCAGCTATCAATGTATAAACGATCTTTGATGTTTTATCCTTGTCGCGTGCTTGGACCTTCAATTCCGGCTCAAATTTCTCAGCACCTTCATCAACTACGGCACGATATTTCTCTTGAAGGAAACGTGGTGGACTATCGTTTGCATCGGCCAAGCTAACACGCAAAGATACACTTGTTGTCTGTCCTTCACCATCATCATCGGTTGCCTTGAAATATTAAAAAAAAAAAAAAAAAAAAAAAAATTTCAATAAAATATATCCTCAGTGATATTGTACATTCGTCCGTATAACAAATTACACAATTCATCGAAATATTAATTTATTTATATTTTATTATTTATTTTATTAATAAATATTAATTAAATTAATGAGTTAAATATTAGGTTGGAAACTATGAAACGGGCGTTTTTGTTTAGTTTTTTATTTTCATTCAATGCCCATTTCATAGTTTCCAACCTAATATATTGAAAAGTACGTATACCTTGTAAGTGAGAAAGTATTCAGTCTGTTCTTCATAATCCAAGCAAGGTGAAGTGCCAGGAGTTGGACAGGGAGCAACAGTGATACCACCAGTCTTTTTCTCAACAGAGAAATGTTCTGAGCCTTGTCCAAGTAATTGATAAACTATACCAGATGTACCAAATCTATTGGATATATTATATATCATTGATTATAATCATTTTCTCTTACTGATCCATACTTATTGTTTTTTTCTCTTTTTTTTTTTCTTTTTCTTTTTTTTTCATTTCGACTTACTTTCCACTGTCACGATCTTTTGCAGTGATCGTTATAACTGGTGATCCTGGAGTTGCAGTTTCTGATACCAAAGCTGTATACGTGGGACTACCGAAGGAAGGTGCATTGTCATTAGCATCTGTAATCGTTACGGTAACTGTCGCGGTAGATAAGAGTTTAGGATTCGTATGAACTTCCTCAGCAACGACCTAAGTGAAAAAAAAAAAAATATATATTTTTTTTAAATATAAAAATCATGGGAATGCTAAAGAAATTGATTAGAATTCTCAAAAAAAAAAAAAAAAGGACAGAAATCCTATATATTACCAGAATGATGAACTTTCTTTGATTAGGATTCTCATAGTCGAGAGAACCATTTGTTACTCGAATATTTACTGACGTACTTCCGGTTGCCATTGCAGGTTCCACCGTAAATGCACCCGTTATGTCTTCCAAACGTAAAGAAAATACGGAATTCAAACCCTACGGTAATACGAAAAGGAAGAAATAGATATAGAGATTATTGCATTAGAATTGTTTAAAATGTTATAATGAATGTTCGTAATGAATTTTTACTAACAACGTCCGGATCTTTAACAGTCATATCTAAGTGAGGTAACGGTGTACCATCCGGTACATTCTCAGGAATTTCGATATTGTATTCACGTCGATTGAACGTTGGTACTTCATCATTTACATCCTTGATCGTGACAGTAGCTTCAGCTGTTGATACTGTCAATTCATCATTACCTGGTATACCGTCTATTAATTCTCGAGCTCTCACTTTTAATGTTAACACACCCGTTGAATCTTTTAACGCTTCTCTATCTAATGGCTTTGCTGTTCTTAATTCGCCGGTATCGTCGTCGAGTAAAAAGTAATCAAATGGATCTATGAAAAAGATAAAAGTATATGTAAACGTCGTAAATAAAAAATAAAAAAGAAGAAAAAATATTTGTTATTGTATATAATTATTATTTCAAGTTACTCACTGGTGACCAATTCATAGAACATTTTCCTTGGCATTCCTCTGTCACCGTCTCTTGCTTTCACTGTCATCACTAATGTACCAATGAGATCGTCCTCTCGAACTACCCCAGTTAACGAATCGAGAAATTCCGGTGGGCTGTTCTGTATATCTGCGACTTTTATTTCAACGCCAGTTGTCCCATTGTTCAAACCATCCTGTGATAATAAATTAAAAGGAAAGAATGTTCAATCGAATCAAAAGAAACATCTGGGATTATACGATTTAAGAACAATACTCTTGTAAGACGAGTCTTTTTATAGGACGAGAAATAACATTCGATTCACAATTTGTCATTATAAACAATTCGATCAATAGTTCATTCAATTATTGATTAGAATTAGAATTGAAATTATAATTGATAAATAACGATGAGTATAATGAAGATAATTCTACGGAAAGATTCATGTTGTAGAAATTCGATGCATGTCAAGTGTGACTCGACACATGCTGCGTAAAATTTCTATTAATAGATCTTTTATTTCTCATTGTTAAATAAATGAAATAAAATTTATATGATTATAATAGAAATTGAAAATAATTTCATGATAGTTATATTTTTCGATACGTCAGAAAAAAAGAAAA
>NC_060967.1:2593002-2635502 GCF_910589235.1 Vespa crabro
AGGAAAAAAGAAAGAGAGAGAGAGAGAAAAAACAAGAAACATTAAAACAATTACATTTAATTTATCATTTAAGAATCAAATTTTCGTCGACATTGAAGACGTTCTTTAATAAAAGGATAAATAAAAACAAAAAAGAAAAAAAAAAAAAAAAAGAAAAGAATAATTTATAATCAATCATTTTTTATAAATCCAAATCTTGTTAACGTTCTCTTGCTATCAATAAAATGGAAATAATCGTAAGAAGAAAAGAAGAAAACAACAACAACAACAACAACCAATTAAATTACATTTTCAATGACATAGTTGACAAAAAAAAAAAAAAAAAAAATAAAACAGAAAAACGAAAGGAATTTCTTCTAAAAATATATCTTCGTTTCTTCGAAGATTGAAGAGAAGATCTATAGATCAAGATAGTACTCTCTTGACGTTATATGAATATCAGATATCAAATTCTAACGAAGGACGACGACGACGATGGGATCGTCTCGGTTGCATAGAAAGCACGATATTGAATGAAATAGAAGTATAGTAGTATAGTAGAAGGAGAGTTCACTTTTTGTATACATAGATATATGGAACTGCCTTCTCTCTCTCTCTCTCTCTCTCTCTCTTTCTCTGTCTCTCTCTTTCTCTTTCTCTCTCTATCTTTCTATCTATCTATCTCTCTTTCTGATACATTGATGCACAGTATGCTTTTAAGGGAATTGCATTAACAAGTCTAAAATAATTCAGTACGTTCTTCTCTCGACGAAAGGGAATCTCATTTCGAGTTATGTCCTTTCGGATAAAGATTTCTTCTTTCCAACGCCATCACTTTGCCATTTTCCCCTTTCCTTTTTTATTTTTATTTTTATTTTTATTTTTATTTTTATTTTTATTCTTATTTTCATTTTCATTTTGCACTCCTTTTTCTTTCTTTTTTATTTTTTCTTTTTTTTAATCCTTTCTCCTCTTCCTTTCTTTTTTTTTTTGTATTTTTCTTTTATTTATTTATTTATTTTTTTTTTTATTTCTTTTCTCTTGCTGGTTTCAAAGAAGAAAAAGAAGAAGGAGAAAAAAATGAAGAAGTAAAAGAAAAAGAAGAAGCACTTTGGCTGATGGTAAGATGAGGAAGGCATGTCTTCGAAAATCCGATTTCTACCGACGGCGAACCAATGAGAGTAAGAGATAGAGATAGAGACATCTTGAAAAGTCTGTTAAAGGCAGACAAGCAAAATCTTTGCAATGTCGAACTCTTCCTAATGCACTTAAGTGCATCGAAATCTTTCTTTGCCACTTCGATATGACAACCCCCTTTTGATAAGATACCTTATAATATATGTATATTATAAATGCATTCGCAAATTCGTAAATTTCAACATTATCGTACCTCAAATGGGCTATGTGTTTTTAAAATTTTTAAATTCGATACAAACAAACAAACAAAAGAAATAATAAATGTCAATCATCGTTTAATTCATTGATTAAAAAAATATAATTAATGAAGAAGATTCAGATTATCTATTGATCGAGATTGATTTATTAATCTAATCCTAATAAATATCGATTCATTTGTTAAAATTTCTTTTTCTGTTTTTTTTTTGAATTGTTAAATTCCCCTCTTTCCCTTTTCTATAATTTTATTATATTAAAAATTATAGTATATTAATTGTACTAGTAAAGTCATATTGCGCGCTAGTAAGAGCGCATGTATAACTTGTGCCTAAAGAAAAAAAAAAAAAAAAAAAAAAAAAAAAAAAAAGAAGAAAAAAAGAAAAAAAAAAGAAAGAACAACAAATGAAACAAAAATTAAAAAATAAAGATACATTACAAATGTATTATTTCAACGTTATATACGATAAACGATAACACGATTCGATTATTTAATTAAACAAATTGTGTATTATCGATTTGTAAGAAGATGTATTACAAATTTTTAAAATTGAAATATCTATATATATATTTAACATTAGACTTAGTGAAAAACAACAGAAGTCTTCGTTGTAAACGACTGCGAGAACAAATTCAGGATTCTCATCGACAAATCTTAGAATTATACGAAAAAGTTCGAGTAAAGGGAACAAGACGGTTTGAGACAAACGTGCATCTTGGGAGTCTGTTAGAATTACTTGAGAAAAAAAGGATCAGTTAGAGAGAGAGAGAGAGAGAGAGAGAGAGAGAGAGAGAGAGAGAGAGAGAGAGAGAGAGAGAGAGAGAGAGAGAGAGAGAGAGAGAGAGAGAGAGAGACAGACAGACAGACAGAGAGAGAGAAAGAAAAAGAGAGAGAAAGAGAAAGAGAGAGAGAGAGAGAGAGAGAAAAAGAAAGAGAAAGAGAAAGAGAGAGAGAAAGAGAGAGAGAAAGAGAGAGAGAGAGAGAGAGAGAGAGAGAGAGAGAGAGAGAGAGAGATAGGAGGATACTGTGAAGTACGGAATAAAGCGAGAGGAAGAATGAATCGAAATTCCAATGGAAAGCTCCCAAAGCATCTTTTTCTGCATTTGCATAGCCAATGTGTAATTAGTTGGCAAATATAATAGTGCAGATGTACTTACGTATCCATAGATATGTATATGTATATACGTATGTATGTGTATATCGAGGGGTGAAACAAAAAAAATCGTTTCTCCTCGAACCAACGTTTGTACGGAATATAAAAAATATAGAATTAAAAATGAAAAGAAAAAAAAAAAAAAGGAAGAAGAAATGAAATAAAAAAAATAAAATAGTGGACAACTCGATGAAAAAGAGAGAGAGAGAAAGAGAGAGAGAGAGAGAGAGAGAGAGAGAGAGAGAGAGAGAGAGAGCTTAGCCAAAAAGTAAAAATACTGATATGCCAACGCGAAACGATGTGTATGTATATTTGTGTTATTTTTTTTTTTTTACTTTTTTTTTTATTTAAAAAAAAATTTTTTTTTTAATAAAAATCTACTTTCTCTATTCATACGTTTTCGATATCGAAATCCTGTTTCCAAATATTTGCAGATATTTTCAACAATTTTATTTTTTTTTTTTTTTTTTTTTACATATATATAACCCTCTCTCCCTCTCTCTCTCTCTCTCTCTCTCTCTCTCTCTCTCTCTCTCTCTCTCTTTGTATCTGTCTCTTTTACTCTTTTTCTCTATCGATTCATGAGTTAAGACAATCGTTTATAAAATATGGTAATCGAATAAATTGATTCCCAACAGAGGAGAACTTATTATTGGCGTAATATTTATTTAAATAAAAAAAAAAAAAAAGAAAAAAGAAAAGGGATAAGAAAATAGAAAATTATAATAATTAATAATCTGACACAAAGACTATGAAAGTTCGAGCGAAATTATGAAAGTTTCGAATAGGATCGAATAGGAACAAATAGGGTTGACATGGTCCATCTTGGATCGGTTTGATTCGGGTCAGTTCAGTTCGGTTTAGGTTCGTATCAATTCGACGCATTCTTGTCAAATACGATCCGATCCGATCCGATTCGTTTCGATTCAACTCGAAGAAGCTCGATTCAAAACAAATCGATTCGATCATATTAAATATTGTCAAACTTAAAGATTGTATAAATGATACGAAAGTTGTTCGTTTGTTTCTTTTTCTCTTTTTTTCTTTCTTGCGTAAAATAACAAATCCATTACAAAAATTCTTTTGAAAAAATGCGTTGGGTTTCAATATATATTAAAAAAAAAAAAAAAAAAAAAAAAAAGAAAAAAAAATTATTTTTGTATATACAGAGGATCGATTAAAAGTTCCAAGGTGATTGTAAGGGGGAAAAAAAAAAGAACAGAAAAAGAAAAAAAGAAAGAAAGAAATACATTTCTTTTTTTTTTTGTCACTCACGTTTAAGACTCGTAGTAAGAAGTTGTTTAATTTTACAATCTGAGAAAAAGAAAGAGAGAAAAAAAAAAGAGAAAAGGAAGAATAAGAAGGACGAAAGAGCCAACATAGAAAAGTTATGAGAAATAATAATCGATTTTTGTTAAATATGTAATAAAATCATCTTAGGATTTTATAATATATCTATATCGTACGGTCTCGAAATTCGATTTCTTTGAAATAGTGAAACGAGCCTTGTGTCTCCTTAATACACCGCCGTCGACTAAGTTTTGTGTGTAGAAAGCCAGCCGCGGTAGTTATTTCAGTAGAAAGTTTCGATCACCATAAGTTAACTTTGCTTGCAAATGCGTCTGCGCAGTCGGTAGATAGACAAGAAACTTGTTCGAAGGGCTCATAGAATCTTCCCTCCCTTTCACCCACCCTCTCTCTCTCTCTCTCTCTCTCTCTCTCTCTTTCTTACTTGTTTACTTGTTTGCTTGTTCGACTTATAGAAGATATTTTGCGTGTATGCATATACGTAAGACAATTGGAATATTTCATTCGTGTGTAACGATAAGATCGTGAGACTTAACTCGAACTTGTCATTAATTTATATTTTTTTTATCTCATAAGACTAATAGATAATTCTATTAGAATCTTTGGTTCTAAATAGGATCCCTAATGTTATTAGATAAATGAAATTTAAAAGGATTAAAAAATATTTTAAAAGATTTTTTTTTATCACCTTTAAAAAAGAAAAAAAAGAAAAAAAAAAAAAGGAAAATAATTTTCGATTTATACGTTGGATTTTAAATATCATTTGCGTTCTCGTTTTTCTTCTTCTTTTTATTCTTTTCTCCATTTTTTCTTTCTTTCCTTCTCTCTTTCTTTCTTTCTTTTCTCAATGGATATATCGATTCCATGAAATATATCGCTAACATACAATTAATTAATGGATCTACCTCTGTACTTTTAAATTGTATTCCTTTTTCCTCTTTCGTTTAAAAAGAATTTATTAACTATACAACGATTGAGAGTATATTTTATGTGTGTTAGTTACACATACGTATATCGTTTATTTTCGAATAATGATTTTGTCTTTTTATGTAAAACGAAGTCGTACCGAAATTGGAAAACTTAATATGTTTATCAATTTTCCTCTCACGAAATATTTATAATATTCGCATATATATATATATGTGTATGTGTAATATTATATTATGTAAAAATGTATTTAAAAATGGCGTTAATGCGTCCACGAATTGATGATTTCAACTAATTAAAGCTTTCCAACATTTTGCATCGATGATTTCAATCGCAAGAGAGAAATACAATCCATATTAAATAATGGCACATTTAAATCAATATATACGAATATTTGAGATCATATATTAAATAATAATTAAATATTCCAAATTCCTTTCATATTTAATTAGCTCTCGTGGAAGAGATTGATTAGTTAGTATTGTTATTCTCGATAATAATTATATTGAAACTGAAACTGAACTTCCTTCGAATATTATCTCTGCGATAATAAAATTCATATTTAAAAAATAGTAATTCTGTATTTATTTATTTCTCTCTCTCTCTCTCTCTCTCTCTCTCTCTCTCTCTCTCTCTCCATTACATCAAATGCTTGCAAGATATATTACATCCATACAATTACATATATATGTATAACATACATATATAATATTGCATAAAGATGCATATTATATATATATATATATATATATATATATATATATATATACATATTTTTTTTTTCTGTTTATACATAACATAAAACTGATAATGGATTCCATTAATCAATTAAAATTAATTGAAAGAAAAAAAAGAAATAAAAGAAACTATACTAAATACCAAAGTTTTATCGATTTAACTAGAAGAAAAGAGAAGGAAGAAAAATTAACGAGTTGGGCAAACACGTCGAGAGAATATAATAAATTAAACAACGAAAATGTGAAAGAATGAAAGGAAAAAGGAGAGAGAGAGAGAGAGAGACAGAGAGAGAGTGAGAGAGTGAGAGAGAGAGAGAGAGAGAAAGATACAGAGAGAGAGAGAGAGTGAGAGAGAGAGAGAGAGAGAGAGAGAGAGAGAGAGAGAGAGAGAGAGAGAGAGAGGAATTCATACTATCGGAATTTTCAAAGTGTCCTGGGAAAGATATATCCGTTCTCTTCACGCGATATCGATGATAGATATCGACTTCCTCTATTTCTCTCTCTCTCTCTCTCTCTCTATCTATCTATCTATCTCTATCTCCATCTCTATTTCTATCTCTATATCTGACTCTCTTTATCTTTCTCTCTAGGACTTATTACTCGCGGAGAAACTCGACAGAAGCTTTACGAATGAGTCGAGCTGCCACTAACATGATTTCGAACGGTCGATTAAAAGAACAAATGGTTGTGAAAATGGAAAGGTGAATTGAACGCTAATAGAAAGAGAACGAACAAAATAAACTATATGAAAATTGGATCTTTAAGAGAAATTTAAAAAAATTACTATATATATATATATATATATATATATATATATATATATATATATATATATATAGAATAAAAAGAAAAGAAAAAAGAAATAAAAGAATGCGTATATACGCTGGGTATCTGACCATTAACGACTGTGAACTTTTTAATAGATGTATGATACAGGAATCTTTAAGAATGAAAATGAAAAAAAAAAAAAAAAAAAAAAAAATAAAAAAAGAAAAAATTTTAAATTTCTTTTTACTCTGGAGCTTTGAAACTTTTCGGATATAAGAGAATAAAGTTACGACGTAAAGTGTGAAATTAATTAAATAAACAAATAAATAAACAAAAGAAAAACCCATTCATTCTCTCTCTCTCTCTCTCTCTCTCTCTCTCTCTCTCTCTCTCTCTCTCTTTCTCTAAATCTTCGAATGCAAATAAATTAGTTTTGTTTTTGTTTTTTTTTTCTTTTTTTTTTTTTTTTTTTGTTTCTTTTTTATATCCTTAGCTCGTCAGAGAAATTCAAAGTTTCGACTTGGCTTTCCCATTTTCATAATCCTTTCGTTGTTCTACCGAAGATCTCGAGTCTTGGACTAAAGAAGGAAGAAGAGCATGGCCCGAAGGATTAGGAAATACGAGAAGGAATGGCTTCGCGAGAGATAAACATTTCCGTCGTGCAATGCCTCCGGGCTTGCCTTTGTTCAACGAAGTTTACTACTCAACAAACTTTCTTTCTTTCTTTATTTCTTTTTATTTTTTCTCTTTTTTTTTTTACGCAATCTCGCAAGATCACATCGTTTGTAATCATTGCGAAGAGAAAGAGAAAAAGAGAGAGAGAGAGAGAGAGAGAGAGAGAGAGAGAGAGAGAGAGAGAGAGGATAACATCCTAAATTGATGTATTAATATTAAAAAGAAAAATAAGAAGAATATTAATTCTGTCACACTATCCATTAATTATTTAATGTATTATTTTATTCAACATCCTAAAATGATGTATTGTGAAATAATAATAATAAAGGAATTAAATATCTGACAATAAAATGACAATTTGTTGTTGTTATTATTATTAATATTATTATTATTATTATTATTATTATTTGTTTTATTAAAATTGCATTGAAATAAAACGAAATACAAAAAAAAAAATAGAAATTACAAATCTCTAAACTCTATTGTACAATTATCTTATTGTTATTATTACCATTTCATTGAGTATCCTAAAACGATGCATTTAAATAATAATAATTGAATTTGATTCTATAATACTATTGTAATGCTATTATTTTTTTCTCTTTTTTCTTTTTTCTCATTTCTCCTCTCTCTCTTTTTCTCTTTCTCTCTCTTTTATCGAAACTATTAATAAATAAATAAATAAATAAATAAATAAATAAATAAATAAATGAAGAACAAAAAAAGAAAAAAAAAGAAAAGAATAGAAAAAGGGAAAATTAAATCCAAGATGTAAAATAATACTTTCTATTTTTATTTTTAAATAAATCAATCGAAATTTTTCATTAGATTAAAGGTAAAATTTTGAGATTGTCTTACGTGATAAATGATTTAATTATTATAAACGAGAAACCATAAGAAAGAAACTCTAGTGGTTTTTGATAGTAAAGAATTAATGAAAATTTAAATGAAATTTATCGATCTGTCGTAGGAATAAATTTTCACTTATTAACATGTTTCACCAAAAGAATGCGCCAACTTATCGTAACTTACAACAAGTTATCGCTAAATGAACTTCCCGCAAGTTTCAAAAGTAGCTTTCCGAAGCAGGAAAGTACGAATACATCGAGTGAACGAAACGTTATCTTGGTTTTCTTATCTCGCCTAACGAGCGGCGAACTTTTCGCGTGCGTATTTTCGTCGATTTAAAAGAGAATAATCGCGAGCTGAGAGAGAGAGAGAGAGAGAGAGAGAGAGAGAGAGAGAGAGAGAGAGAGATAGGGGAGGGGGAGATGGAAGGGAAAGAGAAAGAGAAAAAAAAGAGAAACAACACAAAGTTGAATGGCAAAACTCTTTCGCAAACTCTCCTACTCCTTCAACAATTAAACAAAATCAACTGATTATAGTTTTGCAATCATAAGTTTCATTAGAAAAATATTTATCGAATAACAAAGTTGTATGAAAGAGATAGAGATAGAGATAGAGATAGAGTAAGACAGAGAGAGAAAGAGAGAGAGAGGGAGAGAGAGAGAGAGAGAGAGAGAATATTGGAGGGAAAGAAAGAGATAATTCGTTGAGAAATTATTGTCGGCGAGTAAATTCAAACTGAAAAACGAATTAAGCCAATTTGCATCCAAAGCCACGAATTCATTAGCTGTCCTTCGTACGTACAAGAAAAAGGGGACACATTTTCAGATGAAAGAAAGAGATGAATGGAGAAAGGGACGGAGATAGAAATAAAACATTAGAAAAAAAAAAAAAAAGAAAAGAAAAAGAAAAACAAAAAAAAGAAAGAAAGAGAGAGAATGTGAGGGGAAAAAAGAAGAAGAAGAAGAAAAAGAAGAGGAAGAAGAATCGCTGAGTTGTATTATAAAAGGAAGAAAATGAAGAAAAAGGGGTGTAAATGGAAAAAGATGGTAAGACAAAAAGAAAGAGACAGAGGGAAAGAGAGAAAGAGAGAGAGAGAGAGAGAGAGATAGAGAGATAGAGAGAGATAGAGAGAGAGAGAGAAAGAGATAGAGAGAAAGATGCAAGACTGTTCGCAAAGCTTAAAACGAGAATGATCGCTTCTAACTGTCTTCCACATCTGTTAGAGTAGCCACGGGCTATGGACAAATAGCGAGTTTTAGTGGGAACTCGTTGCATTTTTCAAGATGTTGGATTTTTAAGATAAGTATATCACATGTAGGCACATATGTATCCATGTATTTCAAACCGAATGCAATTTTTCTTTCTTTCTTTCTTTTTTTCTTTCTTTCTTTAACATTTATATCCCATCATACCCTCATCCCCATCTCCATCTTTATTGTCTTTTCTTATTTTATTTTTTTTTCTTTTTTCTTTTTTTTTTTCTTTTCTTTTCAATCGTCGTTCTTTCGTCGTACAACACAAAAGTTCGTTTTTTTTTTTTTTTTTTTTTTTTTTTTTAGAAACATTATCGAACCCCATCAAATCTTATGCGAAATCTTATCGTAATTATTGTCGAAGTATTGTAAAGGGCGGGGGAGGAGGAGGAGGAGGAGGAGGAGGAGGAGGAGGAGGAGGAGGAAGGGGGAAGAAAAAGGTAAAAAAAGAAAATCTTTGAAGTTTCTAATATACTTCTAATATACTTTTCTTTACATACAGTATTTATATCTATTTGTTGGTGATGCATATAAACGAAGAAAAAAAAAGAAAAAAAAAAAAAAAAGAAAGAAATAAGGGAAAAAAGAAATAAAAAAAAAAAAAGAAAACAAAAAGAAATCATAAAAGTTTTCAATATTTAAATATAGAGATATTTACAGGGTTTTACATGTATCAGCGTTTAATTTTCAAAAGGAGATTACCGGAGTAATTTCGAAAAGTTAAAGCTTTTAGAAAGCAGTAGAATGGAAAGGTAGTTGCCGTCGTTGCTTTTCAAAGTTTCCTTTAGTTCATCTCTCTCTTTCTCTCTCTCTCTCTCTCTCTCTCTCTCTCTCTCTCTCTTTCTCTCTTTTTCTCTCTGTATCTCTGTCTCTTTTCTCTTTGCAGTTCGATCGACGAAGGATCGAAAGGACGTCTCGTTCGTTTTCTACACGACAAAGAGAGATCTTGGAATATACGTTTAGCCGACGACGACGACGACGACGACGACGACGACGAAGAACGAGCTTTAATTTCGAAGAGTGAATCTCAATGCAGTTTTGTCTTCGAGCTTTCGTTGTCGTACGTTATAAAAGAGTGAAACCGAAGGAGAGAAAATAAAAAGAAAGAAGAAAAAAGATGAGGAAGAAAAAGAAGAAAAAGAAGAAAAAGAAGAAAAAGAAGAAGAAGAAGAAGAAGAAGAAGAAGGGGCGCTCTCGAGATGATAAAAAGAAGAGATGTAGCGCGACGAATGGTGTTAAAAAGAGAAGAAAAAAAGAAAAGAAAAAAAAAAAAGGAAAAAGAAAAGGAGGAAGAAAGTAAAAAAAAAAAGAAAAAAACGTTTCAAGTTTTGACGCGAGAGATTTCGTGGGTAAAGAATTTTTGTACGAGATTCTTTGTACGCTTCGAGAAATAACGAACGACACGACGACGACGACGACGACGACGACGACAAGAAAGAGAGAGAGAGAGAGAGAGAGAGAGAGAGAGAGTAAAGGGGTTCGTATACAAACGAAGGGACTCACTTAATGAGAGAGAAAGAGAAAGCAATAGAGACTGTCACGTTAACGATTCTTTTATTCTTCTTTTTTTTTTTCCACTGTCTCCCCATTGTACGATCGTTTCCTATAACGAGATAAGCTCGTTGAAATTCAGATGTTCATTAATAAAGTTCTTTCGATGATTTCGAATAATAATTTGTAATAATAATGACAGTGTTGATGATGATGATGATGATGATGATGATGATGATGATGACGATGACGATGACGACGATGACGACGGGGTGATACCGTCGGAAATAATCGTTCGACGAAATAATTAATGACACCTATTTCAATAATAAATATAATAAATTTTTAATTTCTTCGCGATAATCATTATTCAAATTCAAAAGGGAGTATCATATTATATTATTAACAAGAACATTATTTATAATAATAATAAAATTAATTAATTATTATTATCATTATTATTATTATTATTATTATTATTAATGATTTATAATAATTAATAATAATAATAATTAATTATGTTTACTAGTAAACATTAAATCGAATAGTAGCGAATTAATGAATATGTCGAGTTTTTTAACTATTCTTTTGCGATTTGTTCATGAGAATTGGATACCAGAAAAGATTAGAGTGCGGGAGAGAGAGAGAGAGAGAGAGAGAAGAAAAGAGATAAGGATTTAGAGAATGTTACGAAAATCCTCTCTCTCTCTCTCTCTCTTTCTCTCTTTCTCTCTTTCTCTCTTTCTTTCTTTCTTAACATAAGAGCATTTTCGAAGCTTCCTTTCGTAAAGGCGATGCCGTCGGGCAATGAATACAAGTGGAACGTGAAGCCATTGAATTTCACGCACCGATTGGCTCAAGCCGACGAAAAACAACGCGATAAAGCTCTTCTTCTTCTACTTGTAGTACTACTACTTCTACTTCTATTTCTACTTCTAGGACCGCGACTACTATCATGAAATAATGCGCTATCTTGGATATAGATATAGGTATCCTCTTTTTTTATCCTCCTACCAGCGCCCCCCTATCCATCCATCCCTCTATCTTTCTCTCACTCTCTCTCTCTCTCTCTCTCTCTCTCTTTCTCTCTTCTTATCACTTTTCCGCATGAAAAAATATTTTTCTATCTTTTCTTTCGATAATTCAATATTAGTTATATATTTAGATATAACCCATGCCTATGTCGTATCTACAACAAATTCGTTTCTCCATATACAAATTAAATTGAACTCGTTGAATCGAATTTTGCAATGCATCTTTTATTCGTTAATCTTTTCTATTCCCTCCTCGCCAGTCCCTTTCCAATTCTCCTTGCTTTTCCTTTTCTTCTTTCCTTTCTTTCATTCTTTTATTCTTTCCTTTTTTTTTTCTTTTTTTCTTCTTCTTTTTTTTGATTTATTTCACATTAATACCGATACTGCAAGTCAAATGAAGTAATTAAAATTACATACCGTGTTATTAATATAGACGCGTGTGAAAATTAATAAGTAAAAAAAAAAAAAAAAAAAAAGAAAAAAAAAAAGAAAAGAAAAGAAAAGAAAAATTTGAAAAAATTTCATACTTCCCGTTTAATAAATATTAAATACCATCGAATAATATTCTCGTGCTTTTAATTAAAATATTAATCGTATAAAATTTATTCCAATATTTCTTATCGAAAAAAATTTTTTATATCGTTTACATAATATTCTCCCTTTCCCTCTCCCTCTCCCTCTCCCTCTCTCTCTCTCTCTCTCTCTCTCTCTCTCTCTCTCTCTCTCTCTCTCTCTTTCTCTCTTTTTTTTCTATCTCTTCCATTTCTTTTCGATCAGTAATATCTACGATATAAAAAAATTTCTATTATCTTTTCATCATTTCGATCAGTAATATCTACGATTTAAAAAGATTTCTATTAACGAAAAGAAAATCATTAATTATTATTAACGCGTAAATTACTATAAACAATCGTATCACTCGAAAATTTCTTCGAACGTGAAAAGAAAAGGAAGCGCTTAAAAGCTGTGATTGGTTTTGACGTTTGGATCGAAGCTTGGAAAGAACGAAAGAAACAACAACGAAAAAGAAAGAGAGCGAGAGGGAGGGAGAGAGAGAGAAGAAGGAAAAAGAGAAAAAAGAGGAAACGATGAAAGGAAGACACGAGTAACACGTGTCGCAAAGAAACACTTGCCAACGGAAAAATCTTATGATATAACGTAACTCGGTAAAAACTTTCTCTCCGCCATAGATTTTCCAAACTTTCCGAACAATAAGAATAAAAGGGAAGAGAAAAGAGAAGAGAGAGAGAGAAAGGGAGAGAGAGAGAGAGAGAGAGAGAGAGAGAGAGAAAAGAAAAATTAAAAATAAGAAAAAAGAAAGAAAAAAATCGTCTCCTTCCCTCCCTCTCTCTCTCTCTCTCTCTCTCTCTCTCTCTCTCTTACTCTGTCTTTCCCTCTCCCTCGCTACCTCTAACCAATCTCATTCTTATAAAACGAACTTTTGGTCTAAACTTTAGCAACCTGCAAAGAGATTCATCCTCTCTCTCTCTCTCTCTCTCTCTCTCTCTCTCTCTCTCTCTCTCTCTCTCTTTCTCTCTCGCTCATTTTCTATGATCTTTAAAACTGCGAGAAATACGCGAGGAATCACCGTGGAAGTTTGTTAAGAACTTGAAAAAGGATCTTCCGTTAACGAATTCCTCTTTTCTTCCTTCTCTTTTCATTTTTCTTTAATAAGCTTTGTGAACAAATAAAAAAAAAAAAGAAAAAAAGAAAAAAAAAAAGGAAAAGAATGAGAGAGAGAGAGAGAGAAAGAGAGAGAGAGAAGGGCAAATCGTCCTATGTAATAAGTTCCATAAGGAACCAATATCGGATGACGAAGAGAAAAGAAGAAGAGCTTTCATTGGCGAATCAGATAAATTTTACGTTCTTTTTTCTTACCGATATCATGGGAAATCTCAGATATATTCTATTCACATCTTTTCTCATAGATTTCTACGAGAAATTTGATATAATTTTCATTTTAGATGAAACCACGATAGACATAGACAAAGATTGTGACTGAGACAGGAAGAGAAAAAGAGACAGAGCGAGTGAGCGAACGAGAAAGAGAGAGAGAGAGAGAGAGAGAGAGAGAGAGAGAGAGAGAGAGAGAGAGAGAGAGAGAGAGAGGGAAACTAAGAGGATAGAGGACCGTTAAACAGGGAATGATAATCCTTACTCTAAATCTTTTTTTCCATTATCGTTAATAGAAACAATAACGAAGAAAAAGAAAAAGAAATAGAAAGAAAGAGAAGGAAAGAAAGGAAAGAGAGAGAGAGAGAGAGAAAGAGAAAGAGAGTGTGAGTGAGAGAGAGAGAAAAAGAATAGAAAGAAAAATAAAGTTTAAACTGAACATGCATAGATTTTCGTCTAACACAAACGATTCGTGAAAACGAGTTGAGAAACTCTCTTCTCTCTCTCTCTCTTCGTCTTTTTCTTACACTGCATTCTCTTCTGTCCTTTTATTGTAGCAACGGGTACAAGTAAGGTACTTTCGAAGCTGCTCCTCTTTCAGTAGAGAGAGAGAGAGAGAGAGAGAAAGAGAGAGAGATGCTCGAAAAGCCTGAAGGGGGTGCGAAACGAGGGTAACGAGGCCTGTAACCGAATTTCAAATCGCCCGCTTCCCGACAATCCTTCCGGCGTCTATCGACTCTTCTCACTATACCATCACTCTACTACTACTACTACTACTACTACAACCAACCTCCAATCTCATTCTCGGCAAGTGGAGCGAGAGATTATGTATTGAACCTTCCCTTCTTCTCGTTCCGTTCTGCCGAAGAAGTGCCACTGATTGCCCGAATTTCGTCACGAGAGAGAGAGAGAGAGAGAGAGAGAGAGAGAGAGAGAGAGAGAGAGAGAGAGAGAGAGAGAGAGATTCCCACTTTTGAAAGCCTATACACTTGACTTTCCTCGTTTGAATCGTTTGTATCGAGCTAAGAAGCTTTTCATACCGATTTTCATTGGTTTATCATGGAAAATTATCTTAAAAGATAATAAATCGCATGTTATCTTGAACATTTTCTTTTTCTTTCTTTCTTTTCTTTTCTTTTCTTTTCTTTTCTTTCGCCTCTTTATACATTATTTTTAAGCTTATAAAGCTTGTTGTTCGATTGATAATTTATGAAAAAGAAGAAACAAAAAATAAAATGAAATAAATAATTATTAGAAAAAGAATGATTATTCTATTAAAATATGCATCACTCATTGCATTAATTCGATTTTTAACATTAAATTTATATCAATGTAAAATAAATACATTGAAAATGATATTATTTCCAATAGAAAATATATTCTTTATCAAAATTTCATGATAATCATTAATTTATAATAATTCGACGTAAATAATAATAAATAATTCTGTTGAAGTATTTTTTGTTTTTTTTTTTCTTTTCTCTTTTTTTTTTTAGAAGTGGCTTTCTTCTTCTTTTTTCTTCTTAATTTATTAATTAATTAACATACAAATGAAAGGCTTCATTCAAGTTTTAAAATTCAGAATACAAAATTCCCTAGCGAAGATCTATATTTATTATTTCTCTTTTTATCTAACATTTTTATCGTACAAAACTTTTATTTCGTGGCCAGATTTCATTCTTTTCTCTCTCTTTCTCTCTCTCTCTCTCTCTCTCTCTCTCTTTCCCTTTCCATCTTTCTCTGTTCCTGTCTTTCTCACTATTTTCAAAAAATCACACACAACCAAATAGTTCACAAACCGCGTGATGATGTACATACATACGTATCTATATACATATATACATATATACATTTTATACATAGGAGTTAGAGTGTCGTAGATAGCTAGGTAGCTAGGTAGCTAGGTAGCTAGTAGATGGTTATGAATTTTTCGAAGCACGTTCGTACCGTCTGTTTTCGCGAGAGGAAGCTCGCTCTTTTCGAAATATGAGAAAGAGAGAGAGAGAGAGAGAGAGAGAGAGAGAGAGAGAGAGAGAGAGAAAATGAGTGAGAGAAAATGTTCGTTGTGTTTCGTTAAAATAAAAAAAAAAAAAAAAATAAAAAAAAAGAAAAAACGAAACATTCGTGAATATGTTACGAATGAAAAAGAAACATCGTGAAGGAAAGAGAAGAAGGAAGAAAAAAGAAAAAAAAAATAGAAAAAATAGAAAACAAAAAAAAAAGAAGAGAAACTTCTTCTAAACTTCATTTCCAAAATTTCAACTCCAATATAACAATGCATCGAATAAATGTGAATCACTGTCAACACATGTAAAATTTTATTCTATATATTTAAATACATGTACATGTGTATGTATACATACATATACATATATATATATATATATATATATATATATATATATGAGTCAGTGATCAAATCAATGATAATGAAAATGATTTAAGTGAACAATTTAAAAAAAGAAAATTATTATTATTCATTCGGTAATTAATTTTAAACAATTAAAACAAATTTGTTTTTATTTATATCCTTACATTTATATATACATACATATACATATTGTTGAAAATCGCAGAAAATTCATACAACAAAAACACTCATAGCCCAGTGTGAAGTTGAATACACAAAACGAGTCGAGCGTACCAGCTGATAAAACTTAGTTCGTTACAGTTAATTATACAAATTGTATACTAACTACTACTACTACTACTACTACTACTACTACTACTACTACTACTATTACTATTACTACTACTATTACTATAACTACTAATAGTAGTAGTAGTAGTAGTATTACTACTATTACTACTACTATTACAACTATTACTACTACCTACTATTACTACTACTATGAAATAAACAGACAGCTTCGAAACTTTCCTCTGGCTCTTTTAAAAGGCCCCATGCATTTTATTACTCTTAGTAATACCAAACTGTACCAGGAAATGCGATAATTCAAACGACTAAACTAAAATCGTAAAGACGAAGAAGGAAAACCTCTACTTCTCTCTCTCCCTCTCCCCTCCCGCCCCTCTCACTCTCTCTCTCTCGCTCCTTGAGTTTACGAAGTTACTCACACAGTTTTATCGTACTTCGTGAAATTAATGAACGGTCGAAGGTTTCTCTCTCTCTCTCTCTCTTTCTCTTTTTCACTCTCTCTCTCTCTCTCTCTCTCTCTCTCTCTCTCTCTCTCTCTCTCTCTCTCTCTCTCTCTCTCTACCTCACAGTCTCTCTTTAAGAACGTTGAAAATTTAATATTGCTATAAAAGCAAAAATAAACGTTAAAAAGATAGCTATATTATTAGGTAGAAACATTTTCTCGATAAGATCGTTGATAAAACACTTTTTCATTAGTGTGACTTTCCTTATTTTTTTCTTTTTTCTACCCCTACCAAACCTTCCTCCTTCTTCCCTTCACTTAGATCCCCTTTACCCCTTGTGCCCGTTCTCTCTCGGTCTCTTTATATCAAAGTAAAAGATGGTTGACTATAATTTATTCTTCCTTGCATTCTTCAGCTTCTCTTTCTCACTCTCTCGAATTCTTTTGATCAATCTTCTGATTCGTAGGTAAGAACGAACGAACGAATTTCGAAAAGATAAAGAGAGAGAGAGAGAGAGAGAAAGACAGAGAGAGAGAGAGAGAGAGAAATTCTGGAATGCTGAGAATCCGTGCGCCCTGGTCAAAAATTTTCCCTTTAACTCGTACCACCAAAGCTTAAAACGTGGTTGCTCTCGGCCGTGTAATTACTCGCACCGAGATATATAATGTTTCCCGTCCAAGCACAATGAGTTATTCCCTGATGGCCATTGTTCCATGCTATCCTACCTAACCCACGTATCAAAAGCAAACGTATGTATATGTATATATACATTTATATGTATGTATGTATGTACATACGTACGTATATATATATATATATACGTTTGAGTAGCGTAAACGTTCGAAGCCTCCATCCAAACCCCTCGGCAAGCTTTCGCGAGATTAAAAATCTAAATCGAGCGGACCAAATTTGGAAAAAATAGAAAAAGAAAAGATAAATATATATATAAAGGAAAATAAACAAAAAAGATATATTAAAAAAAAAAAAAAAAAAAAAAAAAAAAGAAAGAAAAAGAATTGTTGAAGTATCATCGACCCACTCTCATTTAACTTTATACACTTTCCAATTTTATTATGAAATCAATTTGCATTTGTGTGTTGTATGTGTATGAGAAAGATAGAGAGAGAGAAAGAGAGAGAGAGAGAGAGAGAGAGAGAGAGAGAGAGAGAGAGAGAGAGAGAGAGAGAGAGAGAGAGAGAGAGAGATAGAGAGATCCAGTTAAACTCGTTTGATTTAAGATATGTGAAAGGGCATTTTAAATGTTGAAAAAAAAATGTTAAGAAAAATTTCATTGGAATATGTGAAAGGATATTGAAATTAACTTTCCTATAAAATCTATAATCGATTTTACCAGATAACTATTATATCTTATAATAATACGATAATATAATATAATGTTATAATAAGATAATAATGTTTCAATGAAATTGAAATGAAATATATGAAAGATGATTAAATTTAAGTTTAATTATTTCAAATGTGTTAAGAATTTGCATTTGTTGCTGATTATATATAATCCGATTTTAGTATATAATATATAATAATTATATGCAATAACATTATATAATAATAATAATAATAATAATAATAATAATAATAATAATAATAATAATATTAATAATAATAAATAAATAAATAAATAAAAATAATAAAGGTATCGATCATAATCGATTATCGCAAATAATCTACGAATATGTATTTTTTAAGAGAAAAGGATAAAAAGAATTATCAAGAAATGCGAAATAGTAAGAGCTTACGATAAAATTGACAAACAAAACAAGTTCGATCGTTTGTACAATATACTAGTATCTCGTGAGTGTTCCTCTCGATAAAATTCATGGCTTGTACTTCTCGAAAGAATTTCTATGTATGTAAGTATATATGTATATATGTACGTATGTATATATATATATATATATATATTTTTGGTTTGTTTTTCCCCCTTTTTTTTTTTTAATCTATTTTCCCTTTTTTCTTTTTTTTTTTTACGAATCTCGATATTTCCTTCGAATCATCGAAAATCTCTCTCTATCATACGAAAAAGATATACAGATATTACACAGAGAAAACGTATACGTATAAACATACATACATACATACATACATACATACATACATATATATATATATACGTACTATATGCATACATATACGTATGTTATATACACACCGCTCTTTTCTCGTTTGGCTTTCAACAAGAATCCTGATGCTTTTGCTTCTGCCTCGAATTGGAATGGCAAATAAGCTTTGAATTCCAAGACGAGAGAGTTCGATCGAGCGTATATCCTGTTAAATGCACGAGAAAACGGCGGGAAATTCGAAAGAGGCGAGATATCGATAGTACTTACGATATATATATATATATATATATTTTTTTTTTACCGTACATAGAGAAACGAGAAAGATAGATAGATAAATAGATAGATAGTTAAAGAGAGAGAGAGAGAGAGAGAGGTTGACTCCTTAGAAACGTTTTCAACTTTTCTCGTCTTTGAATCTTTAATTTCCGTGACTTTCAAAGCACTAACACCCTGTCGTTTTCAAATATTTCTTTTTCGTTTTTTTTTCTCCTTTTTCTTTAATTTATTTTTCCATTTACTATTCTTTTCAATTTCCTCTCTCGATTCGGAAAAAGGGACATAATACAAGCACTCCCAGATTGTTCTCTTTGAACCGAGATCGAGAAGATCGAAGAATCGAATTTCTTGAATTTCATTTATTTGGGAAAAAAAAAAAAAAGAAAAGAAAAGAAAAAAAAAAAGAAAAAAATATATATATATATTACAGAATTATAAACTTGGATAGATCTATGAAAAAATTATTCATCGTATAAATTAATTTCAATAATTTCAAAAGTCTCGAATACTATGATCCTTTTATTAAAGATTTTTATTAAGGATTTAAAAGCAAAATTAACAGGCAAAACAGAGATCGATAGATTATCCTCGTAGTTTCTAATTAAAAAAAAAAAAGAGAGAGAGAAAGAGTGAGAGAGAAAGAGAGAGAGAGAGAGAGAGAGAGGAAGGAAAATTACCAAGAAATTTAATTAATTATCAGATAATTAATCGATCATTAGAAATTGATTGACGGATCGATTATCGTAATATTCATGAGCAAAAGATCACAAATATTTTCAGAATTAAAATTTTCTCATATTATCTTTGAAAAGTTAAAGAACGATTAATGAACAATGACTAACAAATGGCAAAATCGACAAAATATGAGAAGAAAGAAAGAAAAAAGAAAAAAGAAAAAAGAAAAAAGAAAAAAAAAAAAATTGAAAAATTACGAAAGACCTCAATTATTCATCATATTATTATCGACCAGTAGTAATAGGTACATTGGTCTACAATTTGTTTGATTATTTACTAGAAATATATGCTCGACAAATGTTCACATCTATATTGTATGAATACATATATGTATATATACATATATATACATATATATATATATACATACATAGGTACATGCATACGTGCACAAGTGATGGTCATTATCGAGCATTATGCTATAATGAGAACGAAGTGATGGCGGCAACCAGTAGGAAATTTCGTCGCTTCTCTATCCTCTATCTTTTGATGAGAGAGAGAGAGAGAGAGAGAGAGAGAGAGAGAGAGAGAGAGAGAGAAAAAGCGCACGTGTGGATAGTGGCATTATTAATTGGTCACGTTCGAATTGTGCATTTTCAATGCTCGGTAAAGCTGGCTTGCTTCCTGCGACACGTTCTGTTCGTACTCTCTAGCTCTCTCTTTCTATTTATCTATCTATCTATCTATCTATCTATCTATCTATCTATCTATCTACCTATATATTCATCTATCTATCTCTCTTTCTCTCTCTCTCTCTCTCTCTCTCTCTGTCTGTCTCTCTTTCTCTTTCTCTCTCTCTCTCTCTCTCTTTGTGCTCTTCAATTCGACGGCACAATGTACATCGAGAGTTTTATTAAAACCGTGCATCCCCGATTCAACGTACGTAACAACACGCATGTCGTCTATTAGCTGCATCACAAGTGGTTCTCAACCAATCGATAGAAAATTATTCGAAATATATTTTCAAAACAAATTTTCTTCTCCAACGCGACTGTCGATTATTTGAAAACGTGAATTTTAATAATACAAATTATTGTACTCTCTTATTATTATAATTTATCATTTTCTCATTAATACCATTCATTCATTTATTTATTTATTTATTTATTTATTTATTTATTTCCTTTTCATTAAATACAATCTACATATTTTTATATAAACTAAGACACGTCGAAGTCGAAGGATAAACATCTAGTATAGGAAAAGACAGCTCTCATCGTACAAAAAAGCGAACAAAAAAGAGAAAGAGAGAGAGAGAGAGAGAGAGAGAGAGAGAGAGAGAGCTTTATTAAATTTTTCTTTTCGACAGACGCGCGAACGTTACATTAAAGCTTAGCACGAGAAAAAGAGAGAGAGAGAGAGAGAGAGAGAGAGAGATACGAGCAAACGGGAGAAAAGAAACATTTATATTAAATCTCGTGAGTATATCTCTTCCTCTCTCTCTCTCTCTCTCTCTCTCTTTCCCTCTATACGTGTACGGGTGTGAGAAAGTGAGTGAGAGGACGATTCGTCTCTGGTGAAAAATCATCTCTCGATTGTCCCTCTGATATCACGAACATGACTCGCGTGATTTACTGATACGATATATGAGAGTTCAACTCTCGTCAATCTCTCTCCCTCTCTCTCTCTCTCTCTCTTTTTCTCTCTCTTTCGCAAAACGTGAAATAAACAAACGATAGATAATTTTTAATTCGTTTATATATTTTCTCTTTATCTCTCTTTATCTCTCTCTCTCTCTCTATCTCTCTTTCTCTCTCTCTCTCTCTTCCCATCTCTATCTTCATCTCTGTTTCTATTTTTTTTTATATACGAACCTTGTCTACACGATTTATCCGTTGTCAACCACGTTGAACAATTTTTCACGTTCGCGAAAAAAAAGAAAAAAAAGGAAAAAAAAGAGAAGAGAAAAAAAAAAAAAGAAAAAAGAAGGAAGAAAAAGAGAGAAAGAGAGGAAAAAAAAAAGAGAAAAAAAATGGACAGTTACAACTTGTCCAATTCGTGTAATTCCCACTACCACCACTCTCTCTTTCTCTCTCTCTCTCTCTCTCTCTCTCTCTCTCTCTTCCCTTCTGTTCAATGTCCAAGCATCCGCCGCAGGTTAAAAAAAAAAAAAAAAAAAAAAAAAAGAGAGAGAGAAAGAAAAAAAAAAAGAAGAAATAGAAAGGAAGAAAATTCTCAATGAGTGCAAACGTGTCGGATAAATATTCAATGATACGATCATATCAAATATTGGCCAATTGCGAAAGGTTTACCGATAAGTCGTTCTTCAAAAATCCACCGATATTAGCGATCGAGTTTTCGATGGAAATTCGAGAAGAGGGAATGGAGAAAGAGGGAATGGAAGAGTAAAAAGAGAAGGAAGGCATGCGGAAGCATCCAAGCGTCCACTTAGAAAGCAATCCAATTCTCACGATTGTCAATAAGAGAGGGAAGAGAGAGAGAGAGAGAGAGAGGGAAAGAGGGAGGAGGAGGGGGAGTGAGAGAGAGAGAGAGAGGAAAGGTAAAAAGAGAGATAGATAGATAGATAGATAGATAGATAGATAGGTGGATAGAGATAGAGATAGAAATTCTCAAGTATGGAAAGGTATTCTCGTATTTTCAGAAGAAGCCCGAGAATTTCACGCTAACGACAATGCAATTCGACAAAGACGATTCTCCCCCACTTGATGGTATTTTTCTTCTCTTCCTCCCACCCCACTACCAACCCCACAACCGCGCTCTTTCTCTTTCCATCTTTTCCAACTCTTACAGTATCATTTTTACTTGGAAAGACAAGGGATAGTATTCAAAAAGTATTTGCTCATATATATGTATATATATATATATATATATATATATATATATATACAGACGCACACGCAGAGAGAGAGAGAGAGAGAGAGAGAGAGGGAGAGAGAAAGTATATCGAGAGTTTTCCTATTCTATTTTCACTATGATATAATACATTATACATATATCTCTATAGATTCATATAAAGTTTTTGACTACATACGCACCATAGAACTTGAATCATGAATATCTAAATTCAGAATAAGAATCATACTGAAAACGTTTCATTTTGCGTATAAATCCATTGAATGAATATATCAGAATGATCGACGATCTAATGAACAAGACTAGGTACATAAAAATTTCTTTTATCGACTGATGATGATGATGATGATACAAAAGAGAAAAAAAAAGAAGAAAAAAAAAAAAAAAAAAAAAGAAAGAATAGAAAGAGCAGAAATAACGAATTTGAAAAAAATATTAAACGCGAATAGTTCGTATAACTAACTTTCCTCGTGTTCGTTAGGTGAATTTGAATATTTAATAAAATAAAATGAAAAGAAAAAAAGTGAAAAAGAAAAATAAAAAAAAAAAAAAAGAAAAAAAAAAAGAAACAAAAAAGAAAAGAAAAAAAAAAGAAAGAAAGAAAACGAAGGAACGACGAAAGAGAAAATTTGGTTAACACGTTCGATGAACCAGTCAAGCTTTTAGCTTGTTAAAATTTAACTTTAAAAAAAAGTAGGAATAGAATTGTACTCATATATTTATATCTATAATAATCATTCCTAGCAATATTATACGTCGTATTTTCGTGAGAATTTTGAGTTGTTCCTATGTGAAACGGATGTTTTCAAAGAAAACGAAGGAATTTAATATAATCATGAAGAGAGATAGATAGATAGATAGAGAGAGAGAGAGAGAGAGAGAGAGAGAGAGAGAGAGAGAGAGAGAGGAGGGAGAGAAATAAAGATAGATAGGTTAGATAGATAGATAGAGAAAGATGGACAGTAGTATATAATATGTACTAAAACCTCGTTAGAGTGTGCTCTCTTTTTCTCTATCATTCTATCTCACTCTTTCTCATAGTAGTCGAATCAACGTTTTCAATAACATTAACGAGAGGGTGAAAAGACAAATTGCTAACGCGATTACCTCCTAACTGCAGCCTACCATTGGCTACTATCTCTCTTTCTCTCTTTCTCTTTTTATATATATATATATATATATATATATATATATATATATATATACACTCTCTCTCACAGACACATATATATATATATATATATAGGTATATACCTATTACTAGATATATCTACTATATACTACATATTTCTTCTCTCTTTATCTACCTTTTTTTTCCCTCTAAGGCTTTTCCCCCCTTGCCATCGACAAAATTCGAGAACCTAGCTAAAAAGAACCTTGGCGACCCTTTTAGCACGACCGTTTTATTCGCAATTCAAGTTCCTCCTTTCGTTCTCGAAGGGTCTCCTCCTTCATGTTCTCTCTCTCTCTCTCTCTCTCTCTCTCTCTCTCTGTTTTCTACTTTCTCTCTTTTTCTTTCTTCTCTGTCTCTCATTTTGCAAAAATAAAAGATAGAAGAAGAGCTAGTATTATTTTTCATTCGATCTTTAAAAGCTGGAAACGAGTTAAGGTGATTCTTCGTCTTTAAATGAACGACATAGTAAAGGAGATCATAAGAATGAGAGAGATTAGAAGATAGACAGGGAGAGCGAGAGAGAGAGAGAGAGAGAGAGAGAGAGAAATAGAGAGAGAGAGAAAAATGAGAATGTTCGATCTGTCTTAAACTTTCCAAAGATACTATAATGATCGCTAAAATCTTTTATCCTATCCTTTGGTCAAGGGATTTCTTTCGGTAATTATTTGATCTTTGTCTCGTAAAAAAGGAAGAGAAGTTTAAGGAAAAGAATAGGAAATGAACAGAAAATATAAGAAAAGAATTTTGGTGATAAGACTGAGGAAAATTGGATTAAAAAGATTTAAAAAATAAATTTCTTTATCTCTCTTCTCTTTCTCTCTGTCTCTCTCTCTCTCTCTCTTTCTAAGTAAATATATATATATATATATATATATATATATATATATATATATATATGTCCCTCTTCATTTCGTTTACAATTTTATTTCAATAAAGGAAAACAGGAAAAAAACAAAAAAAAAAAAAAAAAGAAAAAAGAGAGAACGTGCAACGTTTCGCGTCTGATGAAAAATGTTCGACGTTCTGTTGGAAATCGAATTCATTTCTTTTTTTTTTTTTCGTGTTTTTCTTTTTTTTGTATTTTTTTCTCTTTGGTTTTTCCCTTTCTTTCTCATCTATCTATCGTATGCGTGTGCGAGCAAGCGCATATATGCGATCAGCCAAAACGCAACACTATCGGCAATTTTCCATGATAAAAATTATAAGAATGAGAGAAAGAGAGAGAAAGAGAGAGAGAGAGAGAGAGAGAGAATATTAAAATTCTTTGTTTTTCTTCCTTTTTTCTTTTTTTCTTTTTTTACATATACAGATGATGTGCTTCGTGTTTCTACATTTAGATATATTTATAATTTTTAAATTATCTTAAAATCTAAATTATTTCACAATTTTTTTGACACAGTAGATATGTTTTCTATTCGTGAACTAATTTAAATTGGACATCCTATATATATATATATATATATATATATGAGTGTGTGTGTGTGTGTCTGTGTGTACTATGTTCAGAATTAATCAGTTTGATCGACATCTCGTAGAGATTTTCGAACTCACTTGCTTAGTTTCTAAATAGTACTGTCTCTATAACTAGTTCGAGTTAGAATGTGTGGTTACAGTTGATACTACGAGAATCGAGCGTGTAAAATGCAAATTCTCTGTAAATTGGAACTTGATACTCTCTCTTTCTCTCTGTATCTGTTCTCTCTCTCTCTCTCTCTCTCTCTCTCTCTCTCTCTCTCTTTCTGTCTCTCTCTTTCTATATATATGTGAATTTTAAAAGAGCCATGGAATTCGAATGTTTAGTAACATCGATTTCGTTTAAAAGTTACTGATAGAGACTCATGTAGGTAAAAAAAGAAAGAAATAAATAAAAGTAAAATAATAATAATAATAATAATAATAGTAATAAAAAGAAATAAAAAAATATATCAAGGGAGAAAAAGGATGCTGGATCGATATGTTCGAAACATCCAATGGACCGAGATATGATGGATACTGTTTTTCCGATACAATTTATCCTAGGTTGATCCGTGTTCATTGGTCATTCGTTAACTCCCGATCTGATGTGTATGTGTGTATGCGTATTCACACACACACACACATAACTAAATCAATAGATAGAATTTCGAAAAAAAAGAAGAAAAACTATATATATATATATATTTGTATATAGATCCATTAGAAAAGAGTTATCGAAATTGTATTACTTAAACTATTTCCTTAAAATTTGTCATATAACTTTTTCTAATAAAATTTCATAAGATATACGATTTTAACAAACGATCCAATAATATCACCGAACTTTTTTTCTTTTTTTTTTTTTTTTTTTTTTTAATTTTAAATTACCTACAGAAATGATTTAAAATTTCTTTCTTGACAATTCTGTACGATAAATACAATATTGATATTACATGTGTAATAAGTAATTATATTGTCCCATTACAATGTTTCTATAATCGTTTTTTTTTTTTTTTTTTTTTTTTATTTTTTGTTAAACTCGTAGAGCAACGAAAAAATATTTTTATTTATTGAAATTCGATAGCTTTTAGAAAAAGTTGAAAGATCTAAGTGAATAAATGAATTCATCTTGTATTTTTTGATCTCATGGTTGAAAATGTTCTTGTTGAAAAGGGTCGAAGGATGTAACGACACTCTGAGGAATCTATAGCAAGTAGAAAATGTCAAATTCGCGAAGGCTCTTCGTCATCTATCTCGGCAGTTATTACCCGGCTAAGCTTCGATAAGTTTCAGGATCGATTTTCGAACGTCAGCCTGTTCGACAAGGCATCGAGTTAGGCCTTCTCTTCTATAGAGAGAATTTTCTCTCTCCCTTTTTTTTTTTCTCTCGCTACGTCGTTTGTTTTTTGTTCTTTTTCTTCATCCTTTCTCTTTCTTTCTTGTTCTTTTTTCTTTCTTTTCTTTTTTTTTTTTTTTTTTTTTTTTTCTTTTTAGAAAGCTCTGTATATTTGACGACGTTCGATAGAAGAAAGAGAGAATGACGCTTTACAAAAAGAATCTATCGATTTAATATCCGTCGACGAGAACATTTTTTTCTAAACTATTTTCTTTTAGTGATTTTTGATATATAAAGAATAAATTTTTAATCTCGGATAAGCTTCGATATATATATATATATATATATATATATATATATATATAACTAATAAAATTTTAATATTAATTTCTGCAAGAAAAGAAAAATAAAATTCTAACGCATTCTCTATAAATAACATAAAATCGATACAAACGATTTGATTTCTTTTTTCTTTTTTACACTTTTTATTTTTATTCTTATTTTTATAATCAGAATATAAACATTTAAATGAATTAACAATTTTTAAATCAAGTAATAATTATAGTTCATGTTATTATATATATAAAAAAAAAAAAGAAAAAAAATACAATATACCTCTACGATCGTTTCTTTTTTTTTTAAATTTATATATATATATATATTCTCTTTTATATTAATTTCGAAATTTCGAATCTCTTAAGCGAAGGAAATCTTCTTCTTTTTTTTTTCTTTTTCCTTTTTCTTCATTCTTTTCTTTCATTCTCCACAGTCCACATTCCAGTTCATTCTCAGAGGAACGATCTGTCTTATATGCGGCCATTGATACGTCTTCTTATCGGGAGCCAATCGAATCTAACTTCAAGGAGAAAGAAGTTAGAGCTTTAATTTAAAGTCAGTCGGAAATTGGATGCATCAATTTGACTACGCACGAGTAACTTGCTTTGGTAAATCGAAAAGACGAATCGGCCGAATTATAAAAAGAGAGAGAGAGAGAAAAAATCGAAAGAGTTATTATAATTCTCGAAGAAGAATTAAAAGGAAGAAGAAGAAGAAGAAGAAGAAGAAGAAGAAGAAGAAGAAGAAAAGGAAAAAAGGGAGAAAAAAAATAAGAATTGGCTCTATAGTCAAGAATAAAATTTGATTTTGAATAAATTTAGTATACTATAGTATGATCTCGAAGTATCTGTTGCATGATCTCGAAGGAAAAAAAAAAAAAAAAAAAAAACAAAAAAAAAATAATAATATTAGGTTGGCAACTAATTGATTGCGGATTTGCGTTGGCAACTAAGTGATTGCGGATTTGCGTTGGCAACTAAGTGATTGCGGATTTAGTAACCGCAACGACTTAGTTGCCAAGACAATATGGCGTTGGCAACTAAGTGATTGCGGATTTGGTCACCGCAACGACTTAGTTGCCAACCCAATAAAAAAGAAAACCCAAAAGAAAAAATGAATAAAAAAAATTGAAATGAAACCATATAATATAATAATTAAAGGATGAAAGATTTGTAATGATCTATCGAATAAATAAATAAATAAATAAATAAATAAATAAATAATTTAATCAATTAACCTCGATTAATAATGAATGAGAAAATTTCCAACGATCTATCACCAATGATTTATCATTGATGATCGTTCACACGTCGGGATATTATATCGTTCGTTCGAAAAAAAAAAAAAAAAAAAAAGAAAAGGGAAAAAAGCAAAAATGAAAGATAAGGAAAAAAAGAAGGATATGTTTCCAGGATATTACGTACGACTTGGGAGTCCTTAGCTAAGGGATTATTAAATTCCTCCCTATATTACGTCTCACCCGAAGCACCAAGAATACAATCCTCTTGGGTGTACCTTTCATAACGTGAGCAAGAGTGAGAAAGAGAAAAAAAGAGAGAGAGAGAGAGGAGAGGGGTGAAGTGTGTACGTAACTCGGTGCATAAATATCTTCGAAGAAGGTGCAGGTGCAGCTGCCTGTCATTTTAACATCTTACCTATTTTTCCTTCAAAAGATTCAATAACCATACTCGAACTATTTTATTTTCTCTCTTATTCCCTCTCCCACTCTTCCTCTCTCTCTCTCTCTCTCTCTCTCTCTCTCTCTCTCTCTCTCTCTCTTTTTTCTTTTCTCATTTCATTTCATTTCATTATCCGATTGAAAAGCTTATAAAATTCGCACTTCATACATTACACACACACATACACACGCACATACGCGCACACACACACACACACACACACACACACACACACAAATACATATATATATATATATATATATATATATATATATACGTACATACATACATACAAACACATGAAGGTAAATGCATTTTCGTATTTTATGATTCAATCGATAAAACGATTCATAAAATTGGACGGCATTCTTTTTAAATAATACATTCATTTTCCTCCTTTCTATTTATAAACGAACGAATAACAAAACTAACTGCAAAATTATTATATATAAATTTTCATGATAAGAGAAACAGAGAAAAAAAGTATATATATATATATATATATATATATATATATATATAATATATAATATATATTTGAGTATATTCATACACAAGTGCGTGCATTAATACACAAGAGTAAGCACGTACTAGGATCTTCTAGCAAACGATGGTTATACGGTCAATCGGTTTTCCTCGAGAGTATATAAGCTATGTATATAGATATATACTATTCAGAGTAATGGTCGACGTATATAGCATGCAAACAATTATACGTTGTCCATCCATTCGAAAGCACCTTTCCCACTAGAGAGAGAGACCAGAATCCCCAACTTGAATTCGATGATCTGAATATATATTTATCAAATACTTTTCACCTATCTTTTTAGAATTAATAATAATAATAATAATAATAATAATAATAATAATAATAATAATAATAATAACAACAATAACAACAATAAATAATTATATATTATTATTAATAATATTACGAAATACTTTTTATTCGGATAATTATAGTACTCGAATCTCTTCTTTTTTTTTTATTTTTTTTTTGTTTTTTTGTTTTTTTTTCCCCTCCGTTGAAATGGTCCCGTTTTTTTTAACTAAAAGTTACTAGAGGGACGATAACGACGTAAATTTATTTTTTTTTCCTCTCCTCTCCTCTTTTATTACCTCTTTCTTTCTTTCTTTCTTTCTTTCTTTCTTTCTTTCTTTTCTCCTCTCTTCTGTCTCCTTCTTTCTTTTTTTTTTTATTTTCTTTTCTTTTTTTTTTTCACACCAACGCAATGTAATCTATTCTGGTGGAATGAAAAGAGCGAGGAGGTGACCACCCACCGCGAACAATGCGTTAAACGGCGTCACAATTTTCGCAGGAGAACAATGGACCCTCCTCCTGGGCTCTCTCCTTAAGTATACAATACATTAATTCACCTTCCTGATAAAAATCACGTCCTGAAAGAGAAAGAGAGAGAGAGAGAAAAAGAGAGAAAGAGAGAGAAAGGGAATATAACTTTTTAACGTTGCTTGGCTCGATAACTTGTGCGTTTTGGCCTCTGTTCGAAAAATAAATCGACTCATAAATTCCCTAACTTCATTTCCTCCTTTGCTGTTATCGCAAACATTCTCTCTCTCTCTCTCTCTCTCTCTCTCTCTCTCTCTCTCTCTCTTTCTCTCTTTCTTTTTCTCTTTCTCACACTTTCGTTGCTCTCACGTTCTTTCACGTTCTCTTGCTTTCTCACTCTTTCTCTTTCTCTTTCTCTTTCTCTCTCTCTCTCTTTCTCTCTCTATCTCTCTCTCTCCCTCTCTCTCTTTCTGTTTTTCAACCAACACGTCGAGTTTATTTCGTCTGAAGTATCTAGACAAGTTCTCTTGTGAAAATCCTTGATACACTTCGAATAGACACGTACTTTAGAAAAATCTTTTCCGTACGATCAATTCTTTTTTATTTTTACTTTTTATTTTTCCTTTTTTTTCTTTTTTATTTTTGTTCTTGTTTTGTTTTGTTCTCTTTTGGTTTTTTTTTTTTTCTTTTTTGTTTCTTTGTTGATAAGATCGAAATTCTTTCGTACGCGATTATAAATTGTTATCAAACAAATTATTCTCAATAGCCAATTCAAAATGGATATGATAATGAAATGATAGTAAGAGAGAAAAAACGAAGAAAATAAAATAAAATAAAATCAAATAAAATAAAATAAAAAAGAAAAAAGAAAACAACACAAAAAACATTGGAAAAAAAAAAAAAAAAAAAAAAACAATTTAAAAGATGTGATCGATCGATCGATTCAGTAAAATAATTGAAAACAAATCATAAATAATAAATCTATTATACAAATCAATCCTCAAGTTCTCGCGTTTCGATTTGAATTAAGAGGGAGAGAAAAAAAAAGAAATATATATTATTCGCATAACAATTGATGAAAAGAAAAAAAAAAAAAAAAAAAAAAAAAAAAAGAAGAAAAAAGAAAGAAAGGAGAAGGAAGAAAAAGAAAGAAAAACAAAGTAGAAAAAAAGATAACACATTTCGATTAATATAAGTGGAGAATCAGGAGGAAGGGCAAAGAAGCTTGGAAATATCGTAGAGAGAGAGAGAGAGAGAGAAAAAGAGAAAGGACGATAAAATGAAAGATAGAGATAGGACTATTCGAGGACAGAACACGAAGAGAAAGAGAGAGAGATAGAGAGACAGGAAGAAGGATAGAGGAGAGAGAAAGAGAGAGAGAAAGAGAGGGAGAGAGACAGGAAGAAAGATAGAGAAAGAGAGAGAGAGAGAGAGAAAGAGAGAAAGAGAGAGAGACAGGAAGAAGGATAGAGATAGATAGACATACCTGCAGATACAGAGAGAGATAGAGAGAGAGAGAGAGAGAGAGAGAGATGCTGGGCGCAAATTACTTGAGGTTTCCGGCAACTGGCGCTAATTGAATTCCCCGATGAATCGAACTCTGCATGGCGCAGCCGAGCGGAATATTGGCTCTTTTCAACGGCGCTTTCAATGAACGGAGCTAGAACATCCTATCTCTCTCTCTCTCTCTCTCTCTCTCTCTCTCTCTCTCTCTCTCTCTCTCTCTCTCGGTTTAGCTGGTAAAGGCGACGAATAGAGCTTGCGGTGCTTTCGACCGGCAAAATCGTCCTGCCGAGACGATCAACGCGATTCCGTTTCGAACATCACTTAAGCCGTAACCCCTTTCGCATCTTCCACTATCTTCATCCTTGTCTGACAGTATTCTCCTTCTTCTACTCTTCCTTTTCCTTCTTCTACATTTTTTTATTTTTATACCCTTTTCTCTGTCTTTTATCATTCTCTTAAAACATCTCCTCGAAAGAAGGATTTCTCGGATTTCATCAGACTGTCTGCCTCTCTCTCTCTCTCTCTCTCTCTCTCTCTCTCTCTCTCTCTCTCTCTCTCTCTCTCTCTCTCTCTATCTCTCTGTCTCTGTCTCTGTCTCTGTCTCTCTCGATTTCTTTGAAATCGATAACTCTTGGGTATATAAAAAGGACTACTTTTAAATCGTCCCTTTTTATTCTCTAACAATGGGATAGATAAGTTTCTAACATGAACACGCCGCCGCATTATACCAATTCCATTTTTTCTTTTCTATTTTCTTTTTAGATCACCCAAGGTTAATAGAAAGTATATCCATCGTTTACGAAATGATTGGTTTTTTTTTGTTTTTTTTTTGTTTTTTTTTTGTTTTTTTTTTTGTTTTTTTTTAAGCTATTAAAAGGACAACTATATCTGGAATGAATAATATTAAAGATAATTAATATATAATCGACAATTATAATTTTACGAATAATAATATTAAATTTATCCTAGATAATACTATTTCGAACGTATTAGAAATATATTTGAATAAATTTTTTAATCGTACCTAGTAAATAAATAAATAATTAAACGATGTCAAATGTAATAATTTTTAAATCAAACTTATAAAAGAAAAACGATGTTAACTTTTATATCAAACTTTTTTTTTTTACAATGTTAATAAGACAAAATAATTTCAATGTAACCATTCGTAATACGAACTGTTTCTTAAAATAAATCATGAAAAATAATTTCAAAGTAACATTTTAAAGTAAAACGAAATTGTATGTGATGTATGGAATTAAAAAAAAAAAAAAAAAAAAAAAAGAAAGAAAAAAAAAAAGAAGACGAAAAAAAAGAAAAAGAAAAAAAAAAAAAAAAAACAAAAAAACAAAAACAAAAAGGAAAAAAAATTCGGATATAAAGTAAATAATAATAATGTCAATGGTATTGTAAGAAAATTAAAATAAAGTGTTAGATCTGATCAAATGATAAATATGTAATATCTATATATAAATATAGTTTTGGAAACTGCTTCGCGTTGTCAAAAACAATCGAATTGATTCGAGAAGAAGAAGAAGAACAAAAAAAAAAAACAAGAAGAAGAAGAAGAAGAAGAAGAAGAGGAAGAGGAAGAAGAAGAGATACGACAGTAGCCTGGACCACCCACGAAGCGTCATAAAAGGGACGGTGAAACGTCGGAAATAGTCGCGCGTCTGTGGCGTGCGAGATAAAGGTCCTCGGCTGCTGTGGATAATTACCTCCTCTTTACTCTTGCCAAACCACGTAAAGAGAGACAAAGAGACAGTGAGAAAGAGAGAAAGAGAATGTCGTTATCGAGCCGTCTACGAAATGTCGTCGTAGACGGCCACCATCACCGACCACATTGTTGTTTATATTTCGCTTTTACCTTCCTTCTTTATCTTTCTTTACTTTTTTCTTTTTTGTTTTCGTTTTTTTTTCTTTCTTTCTTTCTTTCCCTTTATACATAATGCTGTCCTTTTTTCTTCTTTTTCTTTTTTTTTTTTTTTTTTTCATATGCCTCTTCTTTTTATTCCTCCTCCTCCTCCTCTTTACATTTCATTCTCGTTACGTTCGTAATACTTATCTATTTATATATTTATTTATTCGATTTTAAAATGAAATGACAAGTGATTGAATATATATATTGATTTCAAAATCGTGTATCGAATCAATTTCATTTTTCTGTCGGCCATTCTTTTCTTTTTTTTTTTTTTTTCTTTCTTTTCTTACTGTTTTCCTTTTTTCTCTCCTTCTTTATTTTGTTTAAATATCTGATTTATTTATTAATTCGATTTTAATGTCTATTTATTAAGAGATTAAAAATTAATTGAATATTTGATTTGGATAAATTCTATTGGATTATTTTCTTGTTTTTTTTTTTTTTTTTCCTTTCGAAACATACGATCTGCGTGTATCAATCAAATAGATATAATTAATCAGCTGTACATTGATTAGAAATTATTGATTGTGTTCGATATATATATATCGAATTATTTTAATTTCTACAAACAATTTATTCATTAATAAATAACTATCTATTCATAAATAAAAATTTTAAATATCAATAATCCGTGTAAACTGATAAGAAATTATTGTTGAAAAAAATTAATTAAAAAGGCAGAAAAAAGGAAGAAAAAAAAAGAAATCAATTATTCTCTCATACGAACGAACAAAATGAAATACGTAAAAAAAAAAAAAAAAAAAAAAAATACATTAAAATGATAATACAGAAGTTAGTAACAAAATGTTTTAATTATTTATCGGAACGTTTCATCGTAAATCTTTTTTCTAAAACGTTTTAGCAAATAAATTCGAATATATCTATGTAATATAGTTAAATAGAGAAAGAGAAACAGAGAGAGAGAGAGAGAGAGAGAGAGAGAGAGAGAGAGAGAGAGAGAGAGAGAGAGAGAGAGAGAGAGAAAGATAAAGTATAGAAACATAGACGTGTAGAAAATGAAGGTAGGTTCTCGTGGATTAACTCGAAACCACGGCGAATAAATAACCATTTGTCGTCGAGAATGACCTCGATGGAAACTAAGACCCACCACTCTAGTTCTCTCTCTTTCTCTCTTTCTCTCCTTCTATCTCTCTCTCTCTCTCTCTCTCTCTCTCTCTCTCTCTCTGTCTCTGTCTCTTTCTCATTCATTCACTTTCAGTCGTCCATTTTCCTCTTCCTCATCTTTATCCTGCGGGAGCTTACGCGCACTAAAGGCTTAACGTAAATCCTTTCCACCGAGTGTATCCAGAAATATACGCCCAGCTACCGATAATAAACCTAATTATTCAGTTTAGCGACTTTCTACCGTGAAAATCTTAACGTTCTAACCTTTACCAGTCTATCCTCTCTAAATTTATCGTAGGTTATATTACAACGATTATGTTTTTTTTTTCTTTTTTTTTTTTTTTCTTCTTTTTCTTTTTTAATCCTCTACAAAATTCCCTTTCTTTTAATACATAATATTTTCACGAGCTAATGATTAATTATATTACGTGAAGAAAAAAGAATAAAGAAAAAAAAAAAAAAGAAAAAAAAAAAGAAAAAAAAAAAAAAGAAAAGAAAAATCACTCCTGATATAATTTATAATTAATACGCAATTCTCTTTTATAATAGCTTATATACTTATATGTATATATGTATATATATATATATATTTCTATGAGAGAATGTTATATATTTTATATACTAATATATACATTAAATTATAATTTTATAATATTATATAAGAGAGATTCGATATTATTTATATATCGATATAAAGTAATAAAATAAAAATCATAAATAATTCTAATAATGTAGATAAATGAGATTTTAAAATGTTTCTCTATAGAACATCCCCCTCTAGTTGTACCTAATTTGAATTTACAAAATTTTCTTTTCATCCATTTCATCTCTCTCTCTCTCTCTCTCTCTCTCTCTCTCTCTATCTATCTATCTATCTCTATCTATCTATCTCTTTATATTACATTTTCAAAGATCCAAATGTTTTTCTTTTAACGTTGAAAGTAGAAAAGTCGAGTATCGAAGTCGGAAATTACGAAAGTAAAAGTTAGGACGCTTTCCAAGAATCTTTCTTTCTTCCTCCCTCTCTCTCTCTCTCTCTCTCTTTTTCTCTTTCCTTTGATCTTCAAATTCGTCTAAAAAAAGATAGAGAAAAGAAAGAGAGAGAGAGAGAGAAAGAAAAGCTATTAGAACAGTAGAGTATTCCTCGTGATTGTAAAATCGACTTTGATATAGCAAAGGGTTGAAAACAAAAATTTCGAAAAAGGGAGAAGAAAGAAGAAAAAAAGAAAAAGAAAAAGAAAAGAAAGAAGGGAGAATAAAACGTATGTTTCTTTGACTTCGATTTTCTCGAATCGCGTCTTCTTCTCGCGATATTTCAAAAATGAAACGAAAATCTTTAGTCCCCCTTTCAAGAAAATTCATCAAATTTGATTGACGTATTTTTCTTTAAAAAGGATAGAAATAGTGGGGAAAGATATGGGTGACCTATAAAAACATATCACTCGAAACTTCTTAAACTTCTTAAATGAAATAATTTTTATGACAGCCGTTTGCTCTTTCTCACCTTAATAAAAAAATATTATAATCTATGTATGTACGTATTAAAAAATACAACGACGATAAACTTTTAATTTATTTTTCTAATCTCTCTCTCTCTTTCTCTCTCTCTCTCTCTCTCTCTAACATTTTCTAAATCATCTTTTTCACAATATACGAGATTTATGTTGAATGTATATATAAAATTAGAACTTACAATTATAAACTTATATATATATAGTTTTTTTTTTCTAAATAATTCTCTTAAAAATAAATATGTCGTATTACCTGTACGCTTTTCGTACATTTCTAAATCCTATAAAAAAAAAAAAAATAGAGAAAGTAAGAAAAAAAAATGAAAGCTACATCGGACCTCATTGAAATAATTACGTAATTAGAGGTAATAATAATAATAATTTATAATTCCATTATATCTAACAGAACCGAGATATCCATAATATTTCTACTCGAGCCGTTTGATAAAAAAAAATATTTCGAAAAAGAAAGAATGAAAAAAAAAAAAAGAAGACAGAGAAAAAATTCTAATTCAAATCGTCCATAATATCTCGAATCGGGTGGTATAATTAAAAAAAAAAAAAAGAAAAAAGAAAAAAAGTAAATGAAAATGAAAGAAAAAAAAGAAAAGGAAAACGAAGTAAAAAAAAAAAAAAAGAAGAAGAAGAAGAATGAAAATGTTGAACGTTAAAGTGGTTATACTAAGAGACCACGAAAACCGCTACTTTTATCGCGTTTCTCTTAGCGTACACAGACACAGACACATACACAAACACATAAACACACACAGAAACACACGCATACACGCACACAATCTTACATGTATGTAGCCACAAGGAAGAATTGTTCCAGTAATTAGTTCCTTCGTTACATTCTTTCTAATGTCTTCTCTATACGACGAACACGAATCGACTGACGAGCGACAATGTTAGAACTTCATCCTCTACGAGCTTGTGAATAAACAACCTTTAATGTTTTTCGACCTAGCGTCGTACATACTACAAGTTTTTTCTAAACATCTCTCTATTTAACGACAACATTACGAAAGCGACGATCGTTTTTCGGTACTTCGATTGAGAAAGAAAGAGAAAGAGAGAAAATACGAGAGAGAGAGAGAGAGAGAGAGAGAGAGAGAGAGAGAGAGAGAGAGAGAGAGAGAGAGAGAGAGAGAGAGACAGAGAATGTAAACAAAGAAATAAGCAATAAAACGTACATAGTAATAAATTGATTATGAATGACAAATTCAAGATTACGCGCGATCTAAAACATTATCCTAAAATAATAAAATATAATTAATAATTAATAATAAAATATAATAAATAATAATATATAAAAAATATAATGAAATATAATAGTATAATTAATAAAATTAAACATAATATTATATTTTTCATTGATATATTAGGTGGACCGTAAAGTAATGTCGTTTCTGGCGCATGTTGATATTTGATTGTTAAAAATTGTTAAAAATTGTTATAAATTTATTCGTTTGAATTTAATTTAAGAAAGCGATATTACTTTCCGGTCCACCTAATATATATATATATATATATATATATATATATATATATATATAAATATATATTTTTTTTTCCTTCGTCTTATTTATTATTCTCCTTTCCTTCTTTTATATTAATTTGCTTGCAAAAACAATTACTATATTACGATATATGAAAATAAATTGTTTTATAAATGCCATTGAAAAAGATAAATCATGGATGCTTATTTATGTACATACGTTAAGAAATATAATCGAATAATAGAATATTTCACACAACGAGAAAATAATTCATATATTATAGAGTTTCTTCATTAATGAAATTTCATGGATGGATGGATGGATGGTGAATACGTCGAAATAGTTTCTCTTATGGTTAACATGAGCATACACACTCTCCCTACATAACAGGAAGATGTTACATATGTATAAACACATGTACCTATTAGATCTATCTATCCATACGTATATAAATATATACATACATATAGATACATATGTATGTATATAAGTTCGAACTACTAACTAACGATCCATGTACATTTCAGTTGAAATGATCTGAGAAGGAGAGAGAGAGACAGAGAGAGAGAGAGAGAGAGAGAGAGAGAGAGAGAGAGAGAGAGAGAGAGAGAGACAGAGAGAGAGACAGAGAGCTTAATGTCGAGGCAATCGTATCGACTATCTAATATATATATATATATGTTGCTATACTATAGTGACGTAAGAATTTGAAAATGATTTGAAAGGAATAGATATCGAATGCGATAACGAGATAGAAAGAGACAGAAAGAAGAATAGAAAAAGGAAATGAAGAGAAGAAGGGAAGGAAAACGGAAATGGATACCGTTGAATAAGGGTGGTATAAAAAAGAAGGTGATGGTGAAGATGGTGGTGGTTGGTGTTGGTGGTGTTGGTGATGTAGTAGTTGGTGAGTGCGTGGAAGAAAAGAACAGGGACTCGTTTTAGACGTGATCGTACGTGATCGAACGGAGAAGCGAATAGTCGCCGTATTATTGAGCGAGGGACGCATTATCCCGTAATACGCTCGGCTGCATCCGGCATTATCGGAAACTCGTTGCTCTGTCTCGATGGTGCCGTATTTAACGGGCTCCTGAAATCTAGGGAAATCTCGTGTGAATGTATAGAAGAGCTATAGAGAGAGAGAGAGAGAGAGAGAGAGAGAGTAAGAGAGAGAGAGAGAGAGAGTAAGAGAGAGAGAGAGAGAGAGAGAGAGAGAGAAGATTATTAAAATCTTTCCTTCTTTGCTTTTTTTTTTCTTCTTTTTCTTTTTTTTTTTTTTTCCTTTTTCTTGTCTTTTTCCATTTTATTTTCGATCATTCGCAATCATAAAATCATAGAATACCTATTTTATTCCCCCTCTAATTCTTTATCTCTGATTCGATGAGAAAAGAAAAAAGAAAAGAAAAGAAAAGAAAAGAAAAGAATAGAAAAGAAAAGAAAAGAAAAAAAAGAGAAAGAGAAAAAGAAAGAAAAAGAAAAAGGAAAAATTTCAAAATAAATCATTAAACAATAGAATTGCATTGAATTGAATTATATGCGAAAACTTTATGTATTATCCTATCTGATACGTCTTAATACTATTCATGCCTTAATAAAATACTTTTTTTTCTTTTGCCTTAAGATATTTGCCATAATACATATACTTTATTCAATATTAAAATTCTACATGCGATAAGTACGATATTAAACCAACTTAGATATGTAAGTATCTAAAACGTTCTACATACACATACACACACACACAGATATATATATATCTACATATAGTTATATATCGGAAAAACGATAAGAAGGAATATGGCTACGTTTTTCGATATTACTTGTCGCGCCAACTACATTTACATTTCTCTAAGTTCCAGCTTTATTTACTTAAGCACTTCTACCCTCCGTCTACGAAGATTAGATTTTCTCTCTCTCTCTCTCTCTCTCTCTCTCTCTCTCTCTCTCTCTCTCTCTCTCTCTCCTTTACTTCTATGTCTCTAGAAAAGTATTTGCAAAGAACGAGGCAAACGTTTCTTATATATATATATATTTCACGCTTATACTCAACGTTTCATCATTCAGAAAGTTAGATAAAGAAGAAAATAGTCAGAAAGAAGGTGTAAGAGAGAGAGAGAGAGAGAGATAGAGAAAGAGATGTTTCAGTAGAAGCTTCCTGTTTCCATCGCCGGAAAAAGGAAACTCTTTCCATCGTCTTACTAGTTGTCCTTTTCTATCTCTGTTCCCTATTCTCTATCTATCTATCTATCTTTATCTCTCTCTATCTTTCTTCCTCTATCTCTTACACATTCACATGGAAAAAAAAAGAGAGAGAGAGAGAGAGAGAGAGAGAGAGAAACTATCGGTTGTTCGAACACTTTATCCCGTTGTCCTAGTTCGTTCACGACGACGGGAAAATATTTAAACGTTTCTCCATTCCGATCGTTTGAATCCATTCGTAGAATAAGACACGACAAGAGTTCGATCTTCTATTCGTAAATTGGAGAATTAATAGAAAAATAATAGATATCCCATGTTAGAATTTCATTATTAATATTCGTATCTAGAAATGAACAAATAAAACTATCGATCGTTACTTCGTTGATTGATTCTCGTTGGATATGTTAATTGAATAAGGATATAATAAAAATTTAGATTAGACTTACCGCTCGAAGAAATCAATAAGAAGATTATAAGGATAGCCCCTCGAGTCCTTGAAAACCTGTAATAAAAAATAGAGAAAGAAACAAATTAAATAATGTACAATTCACGAATAATATATTCATTTAGATCGTTCAGATCAATCTGATTATCTAGCATTTTCTTCTGGTTTTTTTTTTTTTTTTTTTTTTTTGTATTATTTTCCATAATTTAAAAAACTTTTGTCTACAGCGTCTGTCAACAAAATTTTTCGAAATTTTGAATTGCCTTTAGATCGCTTTAATAATCGTCGACTCACGTGTACTTACGCATACATACACACACACACACACACACATATATATACACACACCTAAATATATAGGTTGATTCAAAAGTTCCTATGACGATATTAGAAAATCGATTACTCTATCGACTTATCTTTTTAATGGCAAATATTATCTCTTCTCTTTCTTTTCTATTTTCTTCAAATCTCTTCAAAGCAATAAAGCTTAGCTCGTAAAATTGTTAACCTAAATAAATAAAATCAAAAGATATTTAAAGGTAAAATTGTTAATTTAAATAAATAAAATTAAAAAAAAAAAAAACTTGATGAAAGATATCCTTAACGTATTATACGATTGATTGATTAGATAATTATAATTATCTAAGAAATTTGTCTAATCGATCTAAAACGCTTTTGTTCGAGCTTATTACTAATATCACGCATAACGACGCCTGTATTGGATTTTTCTGAGTGACGTTGGGAGAAATGACGTGTACGTTGAATATCAGTATTTTGCCGTCGAATCTGCAGGCTCGATTTTATCCTTCCTATTGTTCTCCCTTCGTCAAGTTGACAGAGCATCCAGAACGATAAAGCTCCTATCGCGAAACCGGAAATGCCGGTACACGTGCCTCTCTATCTCTCTCTCATACACAGACACACACACACACAACAGATATACACCTACATACAACAAACACACACAACAGATAGACACATACATACAACAAACACACACAACAGATAGACACATACATACAACAAACACACACAACAGATATACACATGCATACAACAAACACACACAACAGATATACACATGCATACAACAAACACACACAACAGATAGACACATACATACAACAAACACACACAACAGATAGACACATACATACAACAAACACACACAACAGATATACACATACATACAACAAACACAACAGATATATATACACACATACACACACCGTTACACACAGGTTATCCTTTAGCATCGTTAAACTTCAACGTAACATTCCTGTATCTTCTTCGCTCGTCCTCTCTCTCAGTTAATTAAGCACAAACATTGTTATCCCTTAATACGTACTTAAATCATCATTACTATAACAATAATAACAATGATAATAATGATAACAATGATTACGACGATAATGATGATTAATTTATTAATATAACAATTTAATATAGAATATCAATATACACGTCGAATAATAATCATTTATTCTTCAATTCGAACAAATGATAATAATTGTACGCATCTATCTATTATATCCGTCTATGTATGTAAGATTTATTTTAAATATTATATTACATTTTGAAATATGTTAAAATCGAATTGAAACGTAATATTCGGTAGAAAGTATCTTTATTATCTGTTTTAATGAATAACGATAGATAAAGGAAGAAGAAGAAAAAAGAAAAAAAAAAAAAGAATAAGAAAAAAAAAACAAAGAAAAAAAAAGAGAGAGAGAGAGAGAAAGGAGAAAGAAGAACGGGGGAAGAAAAAAAGCAATGAAAAATGAAAAATGATTTGGTCGAACATTAATTACGTATAAAAAGAGACGTGCAATTTGAAAATTTACTAACGAATTGCAAATAGACGCTGTGACGTTCTCAAACAAAGAGATTACGGGAATCTTACTTTATTCGTTCAATTTTATTTCTTCGTAAATTAATAACGTGAAGCAAAGGGGAAAAAAAAATGAATATGTTCGAACAGATCTCTATATAAAAGACCGTAGATAATTTTTTTTTAAATTGATTGATTTATTTCATGATCCTTTTTTAAATTCGTAATTTTAAAGCTTGTAATTTTATAAGTTAGGCTTGCAGTTTTACAATCAATCGAGACTCTCTCTCTCTCTCTCTCTTTCTCTTTATACATATATACTGATTATTTATTATTTATAATAATGACTATATTCGTTATCAATAATTAATTCATCAATTGTTTCACTTGTTTACTAATTCAACAAAAAAAAAAAAAAAAAAAGAAAAAAAGGAAAAAAGAAGGAAAAAAGAAGAAGAATATTACCTTCGATAAATTATTAACAGAGACAATGATAAATATCGTCAATTATTATTATCACGTAACGACTCTATATCTACATTGAGAAATTTAAAAATTAAAGAGAAAATAAAAATCGATTCTTATCAAATAGGATAAGAGAGTCCTTAGTTAAAAACTTGTTTTTTTTTTCTTTCTTTTTTTTTTCGATTTAATCGATATGATAAATCTCCCTTTTCATGGGAAAGTAATGACAAATATCTAACGAAGAACGAACCGATTAATAATG
>NC_060967.1:2650502-2655502 GCF_910589235.1 Vespa crabro
ATAATCGAGCGAAAGAGATTCGACTGTTTAGATCCTGGCAATTTCACTTCAACCCCGTTTTACTCACTCACTTCTCTCCCTCTTTCTCACTCTCTCTCTGTCTCTCTCTGTCTCTCTCTCCGCATCCCTTTCTATTTAATCGTTGAGCGATAAACAAGCTCACCTGTACAATTGCAAAGCGGCTAAAGCACAGGGACGCAATTGCAAGAAACGAGATCCATTAAGCGTAACAACAGCGCGGTAACGCTCGTTCAGACTCCTGCATCTGAGAGCTAGCCCAACTCGTAGAAAATGACTTGGCTGCGATGCAAGGAGAACGTTAAATGCATATGTATCTATGTATGTATATACGTGTTTCACAACATACACATAGAAACGTGTATATGTATAGGATATATACGGGACATTGTATATTTGCACGCATACATTTTAACATACAATGCCTTCGTGCAGTTCACTTTCGAGAGTCACAGGACCCCATTCGTATATAGTATTTGCCAGCCTAAACGTTTTCCTCGTTCTGTTCATTATAACGATAAGTATTATAGGAAAATAATTATTATATTCTCTCGAAAGATCGTTCACGTTCAATCAATTATAAATATGATTAACGATGTATTCACGCGTTAATAACGTGTGATACTTTTTTTCTTTCTTTAATTCTTTTTTTTTTTGTATTTTTCTTTTTTTAGTCTTTTGTATTTTTTTATATCTAATTTTTTGTAATTCTTTCTTTTTTCTTTTTCAATAAAGGTTAATTCAATTAAATCATAAAACAAATGTCCAAATCTTTCGGATCGTTTTTAATTTTACGAACAAAGGAGAACAAAAAAAAAAAAAAAAGAAAAAGAAAAAAGGAAAAAGAAATTTTGTATATCGTAATTTAATAATATTTAATCCTTCGCGAAAAATTTCCAATTATTCGACGAAAATAATATTTACAAATCGAAATCATTTGTAATCTAATCTTGGAAAAAGAATTCATCATATATTTCGTACACAAAAAAAAAAAAAAATTGAAAAAGAAGAAAAAGAATTCTGTTAAAAAATGAAAAAAAAAAGAAAGAAAGAAAGAAAAAAGGAAAAAAAATGGTGAAAATATTTTTGAAAAAAGATAAGATCGTTAATGGAATCGTTAATTAGATCGAGATACTCGTGCATTCACGTAGTAAACGCGTGATATATGAGTACATATATACATATATACATATATACATATATATATATATATATGTATATGTATATATATACACCCCCATATATGTATATACATATATACATTCGATTTAAAACGAACGACAACACGATGTAGAACAACGATCGCGATTTTTGTTCGAATTTAATTAGCGACTCGGCTCGAAACGGACCTCGCAAAGTTTGCACTCTACTGAGCCCCGATACGGGTTGCAAATTTGACACGTTCGTCTCTCTGGTGCACGTTTGAACTGCCATCCCATAAAACTTCGATAGAGAAAGAGAAAGAAAGAGAGAGATAATTAATGCCATCAAACGAATTCCTACGAAATTTATAAAGTCCTCCCCCCCAACCCCTTTCCCGTTCCTATAAAGTCCTCCCTCCATCCCCTTTCCCGTTCCTATGAAGTCCTCCTTATGAAGTTATAAAGTTTTTCCTCTCTCTCTCTATCTATTCCTATTCATTAAACCACAATAATAATAATAATAATAATAATAATAATAATAATGTTGATAATAGTAATGGTAATAATAATAATAATAATAATAATAATAATAATAATAATAATAATAATAATAATAATAATAATAATAATAACAACGACAACATAGATATATTTGAAAATGAATTTGTAGATTATTATATTTCTTTTTTGTATAAAGATAAAAAGAAATCAAATATATTCTAATAATTATCATAACTTTATTCGATATCATAATTGTAATCAAATGCGTTAATTAAATCAATGCGATCGATGACATGACATAAATGTTTCTCCTATATCGCTCAGACATGTTAATTCTTTTTTATTTTTTTTTTATTCTTTTTTTTTTTATAATAACACATCAAGAAAAAAAAGTAGATACGGCAAGGAGAGAAAGTTTTTATTTGAAGAAAAGCGAAAAAAGAATACGAACAACAACAACAACAACAACAACAACAACAACAACAAAAGAAAAAAAAAAAGGAGACAGAAAGATGAGGAAGTTTGATGTTCTTTCCAGAAAGAGTTTTAATTTCCATTCTTTGATCCTTTCGCTTCCTGCAGTTTGTGCAAGAGTTCTTTCGTCGAAAAAAGAAAAGGAAAAAGAAAAAGGAGAAAAAAAACAATAAAAAGAAAAAAAGAAAAGAGGGGAGGGAGGGAGGGTGGGAAAAAGAGGAAAAGAAAGAGAAAAGGAAAAGAGGGAAGAAATAAGAGAAAAAGTGGGAAATAATAATAAAAAAAAAAAAAAAAAAAAGACACAGAAAGAGAATAAAAAGAAAAGAAAAGAGATAAAGATAGAGGAGAAAAGAAAAAAGAACAAACGAGAAGAAGAAAAAGAGAGAGTGACTTCCACGTCGATGGTCCACGTGCATGCTCCAACAATCCAACTAGCTATCTTTCTCTTTCTCACGAAGATGATCGTCTAAGTCTAAGGAAAAAAGAAAAAAGAAAAAAGCAAGAAAGAAAAAAGGAAGGAAGGAAGGAAGGAAAGGAAGAGAAAGAGAAAGAGAAAGAGAAAGAAAAAGAAAGGATGACAAGGACGAAGGATAACAGGGATCAAGTTCCTAGTCCGATCCGTGAGAAACGGCCATATCGATCGGACATTGCGCATGGAACTCGAAAGCGTTACGAATGATCGCTTCTTCTTCTCATCATGTATCTCACTCTCTCTTTCTCTACTCACTATCTCTCTTTTTCTCTCCATCTATCTATCTATTTCTATCTCTCTATCTCTTCCTCCCTTACTCTTTCAAGAGAAAGGGCTACCAAGTTGGGACAGGATTAGCCTGTTAACAATGCGCCAAACTCCTCGGGACCCATTGTGCATTATTGCGAAACTTTTCCTGGTTGGTGGAACCACCTCCAGGGAGGTGTTTCTCTCTCCCTCTCTCTCCATCTATCTCTTGCTCACTGTTCTTCTTCCTCTACCTCACTTTTCCCCCTTCCATCACCCTCTCCAACCTCTTCCAACCTATACTTCCATCCTTCCTTCGACCCTTCGAGCGAGAATTATTAGCTTTCCGTTATACTAGTGTCAAGGGAACGACGATGTTCGCTTGCTTGCTTGCTCGCTCGCTTGCTTGCTTACTCTCTTCGTTTCAAGGTAGCCAGGTTGGTAGCTAGCTTGCTTGCCTGTCTGCCAGCAGCTTGCTTGCTTGCTTGCTAGGTTAGTAGCTAGGTAGGTAGGTAGGTAGGTAGCCGGCTAACTCTTGCTTGTCTTCTCTCTACTTTGTTAAAACTCATTCCCTCTCTCTCTCTCTCTCTCTCTTTCTCTTTTGCTCGCTCGCTCGCTCTTATAGGTAAGCGTCGTTAACCCACAATTTCCGTTTTAACTTAGCCCTCGAGAAGCTTCATGGTGTTTAGCCAACTGAAAACTTCAACCTGCGTTCTCGTATATTATAATCAAAAAAAAATAATAATAATAATAATAAAAATAAGAAAAACAAAAAAAAACCAAAAAGAAAATTAAATTATATGAAAAACGATAATAGAAAAATAAAATATGTATATATATATATATATATATATATATATATATATATATATATATATATATATAAAAGAAAGGAAAAGAAGAAGAAAAAAAAAGAGAAGAAAAAAAGTGACGGCAACATTTTCTTCCTATTCTTTTTCTCTTTATGCATTTATCTCTACGATTTTTAATCGTAAACGACGGCCAACCTGCATCTTCTTATAATACTTTTACACATAACCGCGCGCTCGCTTGCTAATGTAATACTTGCGATACATATATATATATATATATATATATATACGTACATACACACACACACATACTCGCGCGCGCATACATATGTATTATATTTAAATATTAATATAGATATGTGTGCGGAAAATGAAAAAGTAAAAACCTGACCCGAATAAAACCCAAGACATTTCTAGTTTATGCTGAGATATATCCGGTCGACGCAACGTAGACATCATCATCGTTGTCGTTGTCGTCGTCGTCGTCGTCGTCGTCGTCGTCGTCGTCGTCTTGGTCGTCGTCTTCTTGGTCGTCGTCGTCGTCGTCGTCGTCGTCGCGAATGAGAGATGCATGCAAATTTAACCGTTGTGCTCACTGAAAAATTCTATGCATTCGTGAAACGGTCGCGCAGAGAAAGAAAAGTCGATATATAGAGATAAAGAGAGAGAGAGAGAGAGAGAGAAAAGAGAAAAAGAAAGATATATATATATATATATATATATATATATATATATAGAGAGAGAGAGAGAGAGAGGAGAGTCTCTTAAGTTTTCTCGCTAGAGTTTCGCCTTTTATTAAAGTTCATTGAGTTATTCAATGCTCGTACTACGAGTTGTAAGTTACAGGAACGAGAAAGACTATCATTCAATTTTATTTATTATCACTAATCAATTTGAAGATATCGACAGTTTCTTTTTATCTTTTTCTATTTACTTACAGAAATACCTATCAGTAAATAGTAAATACGATTATCCGTATTATTAAATTAGTTTCAAAACTGATCCGTATATAGAGTTAGAGAGTTTAATGTTTAAATTAATACTACACATTAAATATTTTAGATATACATATATCTAAAATATATTTCAAATTAATCATTCTCATATAAAATAAGACAAATTTTTTTTTTTTTTTTTTTTTCCATTAATTTTATTCGATTCGTTTGACGTTCTCTCAGATATTTTTTTTTTTTTTTTTTTTTTTTTTTTTAACTGCATTAAATTATTAAACATTCGATAATGTATTTGCATAACTTTCTATAAAAAAATAAATGTAATAAAAATAATAATAATAATAATAATAATAATAATAATATATATATATATATAAATTTA
>NC_060967.1:2660502-2663002 GCF_910589235.1 Vespa crabro
CTTATCGACATTACGAAGGATCAATCCTAATGAGTATATATTTTAACCATTATTTGTATCCTCTTCTACGAAAAACAAAGTAATACATTCGTTGGTTCCTTTTTTCGAATAGATAGAGGAAGTCGAAAATAAAAAAGAAAAAACGATTTAGTACTGTTCTTTTCCCTCTATCCTCGTCTATCTATCTACAATTCCATCGCATTCTTTCTCTAACCACCCACCATCCCCCTACCCACCCCCTATCCACCCTCTACCGCCCACCATTTCTCCTGAGAGAAATATATTTGGTCGAACTTTTCATACTAAGCCAAGTAGGAAATATGTCTTCCTTTTTTTTCCCCCTCTCTCGAGTTTTCCACTTTGGCTCGCCAAAAACAAAGCTTTCTAACGTGCGACCAGTTTTCAAAATAGCATTCCTCTCTCTTCCTGGTTAGGTCAGTAACGTAGGAGGAGCTTTCGCAGGGGTTCGCAACAGAGCTTTACAACAGAGAAGCTTTATACACTTTCATTAACGTTTCAGGAGTCAGGTCTTACTTCCTGTTAATGTAAATTACGCAACAAGGGGATTCTCTTTGGTTAGAAATGAATGAACGAATGACTCTCTCTCTTTCTCTTTCTCTCTCTCTCTCTCTCTCTCTCTCTCTCTCTCTCTCTCTCTCTCTCTCTCTCTCTCTCTCTATCTATCTATCTCTATCTCTCTCTCTCTCTCTTTCTCTTCGTTCACATTGTTCACCGTCTCATTAAAGTTTATAATTAACGAGAGTAAAACAAACTGAAATTATAAGGTGTAAATGAAAGAAATTTTTGTCCCCGTTTTTCCGTACAATTTTTCCTTCGACATCGAATATCATTGGACGATCAAGCGCAATCGTTCGGCAGTCCGGAAAAGTCGCTTTTTCCGGTATCCTGACTCGAACGAATTCGACCAAGAAGAAACGCGGTTACCCGATCGATCTACTTCGCGGTTACTACTGAATCAAGATTAGAACTCTTGGCTTATCGCGTATAAAATCGTCCTCGAACTTTCTTTCTCGATTGGAAAAAACTAAAAAGAAATAAAAGGAAGAAAGAGAAAGAGAGAGAGATTAACTGTAGGAAAGTTTAAATCCTAAGATCAGTTCCATTGATCCAATACGTGATAACAATATACCATTAAATCTAAGCAATCTCTTTTTTTTTTTTTTTTTTTTTTTTTATTCGATCGCAAATCAATCACTAACAAAACTAAAAGAAAAAAAAAAAAAAACAAATGTTCCTAAATAATAATAACAACAATAATAATAATAATAATAACAATAATAATAATAATACGAAATGATAGATAAATATAAAAAATCGATATCGCAAATTATTAAGATAATTATAAATGTGATAAATGAACTATTTTTCGTGGTTAATATTCGCCATTCAAAGGAAAGAAAAATAAAAACGGGGAAACACAAAAAGAAAATGATGAAAGAGAAAGATAAAGAAAAAAATAAAGAGAGGGGAAATGAGAGAGAGGAGAGAAAGAGAGAGAGAGTGAGAGAAAAAGAAATAAAAAAGATATGCTATCTCGAAATAATATCGAAAGTCGAATATCAAACGTAGAGATTATTAGTGAACCTATCAATGATATTCTCTACGGAACAAAGTCATCCAAATTGGACGTGGTCGATGGGAAAGCTTGACTTCCGGTTTTCCTTGATTGAAAATGGTCAAGTTAAAGCTTCTATCGTATGTATAGAACATACGTAGTATCCTCTCATAAAAGAGCCAAGCTTGGACGATTGAAACGATCTCCTCTAATTATTCTAACTCATTTCTTTCTCTCTCTCTGTCTCTCTCTCTCTCTCTCTCTCTCTCTCTCTCTCTCTCTCTCTCTCTCTCTCTCTCTCTCTCTCTCTCTCTCTCTCTCTCTCTCTCTCTCTCTCTCATGTAGTACGATTTAAGACGACCACGTTCTACTCTTCGAAATCCTTCCTCAAAACTCAGTCAAATTAATTTCCTTTCCAATACGAACAAATAAACAAATAAATAAATAAATAAATAAATAAATAAATAAAAATAAAAAAAGAACAATTTTTTGAACGATCATAAGAGAGAAAAAAAAAAGGAAGAAGGAAAAGAGAAGCAAGTCTATTTAAAAAATGTAATATATTAATTTAATCAAATCGGTCAAATGTTTCCAAACGATTTTAATTCGACAATTCTCGCAAAAAAGAAAAATTAATCAATATATATATATATATATATATATATATATATATATATATATATGTTTCTTGTAAATCTAAAAGTAATTTTCCAATATAAAACAAACTAAATAATTATTATTAATAAAATTTGATCGAATTTAAAGTCGTTTGATCTTATAAAAATTTTGTTAATGTCATTAGTAATGATCCTATAAATTCGACAGATACAAAACGATCGTATAAATAGATTTTTAATCGAGATTTAATCGATCCATTTCTTTCACTTTTTTCTTTTTTTTTTTCTTCTTCTTCTTTTTTCTTTT
>NC_060967.1:2668002-2680502 GCF_910589235.1 Vespa crabro
TTTATGTGTAAATTATGTTTCCATTTGTATATATACGTAGATACATATCGATTCTAAATACAATTGCAATATTACAAACTATATATATGTATATGTATATATATATATATATATATATATATATATACATATGTATTCCTAAATTGTTATTATTATTACTATTAATATTATTATTGTAAAAATTATATACTATAAATATATACATATATATTCTCTCGTTTTTTTTTTCTTATTTAAAATTAAACAAAATGCAAATAGACATATAAAACAATAATGTAAATATATAATAATATTTTATATAAACTATAATAAAATAATACAAATAGTAATAATAATTATATGTTTGTAATAAGAAAAAATACATAGGATGTATATAATTATTGTAATGATATAAAATACATGATAAAAATAAGATTATTATATACGATAGGTTTAATAAATCTAATTTGTTTATTTATTTAAATATGAAAAGAATCGGTAAATCCTAAGGGATCATTGATTGAGTTTACCACAATTTCACGTTAATTACCGTGTAATCCGATCGAGCTTTACTCGAGCCACGATGAAAATCCTATCCCAAGGAGGTAAATGTAAGGGGGGGGGGGGGAAAGGATTTCTGTTAAAGGAAAATTTAAAAGGAATTTAACCATCGTCGTGGTTTCAGCATCAGCATCAAAGGATTGGGATTTAATCGACTACCTACCAACGTTGACGTAGTTTATAATTACAAGAGACAGTCCGTGCGTATCAACGTTTCATTTTCGTGCATTTAAATCCTACAGGAGATAAAACCAAAGCTTATTTCGAGATACAGAGAAAGAGAGAGAGAGAGAGAGAGAGAGAGAGAGAGAAAGAGAGAGAGAGAGAAAGAGAGAGAGAAAGAGAGAGACAAAGAGAGAATTCTAAATAATTTAAAAAATTAAATTTAAAAGTTTTAGAAAATTTAACCATCCAAAAAAACGTTTCTATAAAATATAATACTTCATCAAATATATATTATTGTAAATAAATTTACGAAAAAATTCAATGAATTTTATTGCTTGAAAATTATTATTAAATTCATCAAATTTATCAAATTGTAAATATAAATATATATACTTATTATATATATATATATATATATATATATATATATATATATATATACATATGTACATAGATATGTACAATAAATGAAGTTAATAAATATAATCCTAGTTTATCCTGGTAGAAGTTAGCTCAGAAACATTTTGGCAAAATTTCAAACGAAAAACTAAAAGCGTTCGTTCACGTCGGGACTGTGAAGTTTGTGGAAGCTGCGGAATTTTCTTGCGGAACGTACTGGAACATAGCGTTAGGGTTAACAACGAAAATTTGCAAACGAGTTGTTGCATCCACCTTTGAAAATTATTTTGTCATACTATCTTTAAAATATTTCAATACGATGAATTCTTTTTATCGTTTCGTTAATACATCGTTAAAATTATTTTATCGTTACTAATAAATGGATATAATTAACGATTAAAATTAATAATTATAATCGAACGAATGAAATGAATGAATTCAATGAATGAATAAAATAAATGAAGAGAAAATGAACGAATAAATAAGACTAATTAATAAAATAAGACGAGTAATTAAAAAAATATTAGGATGAATTTGCAAGTAAAAAATTGTATGATAACAATAATACAGTCGAATCAAATTATCGCTGTAATAAAAATTAATTAATAAATATATATAAATATACATTGTATGTACATACGTACATAGACATTTCGGAAAAATTAAAATATTAAACGAGAATATCTAACGAAGACGAATAAACGAATAAATTAATAAAAAACAAATCTATGAAGTATAATTGAATTACTGAATTAATGTAAAACGATCGAATATTATATATATGTATAAAAATTATAATGAAAAATTTACGAGACAAATGTAAAAACGATACGAACTGTGACTTGTCTGAATACGTACTGACGAATCGATGAATCACAAAGCTCTAGACATGTACCTTATCAAATGTCCTTCAAACGAAGATAATAAAAGGATACATTTCTTAGGATCGTCACGTATATTTGACAACAAACATTGAGATCGTTTTCAGGAATTTTGTCATTTCCAAGAAATTTATCGGTTCTAAGAATTTTGAACGAATAACACATATACACACGCGTGCACACACACACACACCGAGAAAAAACAAATAGACAGAAGCATATAAAAAATTGTCAATTTTTAAACACATATCTATAGAATTAAAATAGTACTTTAAATCACCTTTTCTTTTATAAATAAGAAAGAGTGAGAGAAAGAGAGTGAGAGAGAAAAGGAAAGAGAGAAAATAAGAGAGAAAGAAAGAGAAAGGCAGAGAAGGAAAAAAGAGAAGGATAAAAAGAAAAACTAATAAGAATCTTAATTTTTCAGATTTTTATATATCCTACTTATTAATATATTTACTATATTCATTATATATATATATATATATATATATATATATATATATATATATATAATATTTTCACCCAATTTTAAATAAAGATAAATAAAAAGAAGGAGAAAGAAAAATGGTGATAAAGTAATATTCAAGTAAGCGTTATTCATGAGACATCTTTACGAAAATTATCATAAGAAGTTTTATGTAAAAAAGAAAGATTGCTTTTTCTCTCTCTCTCTCTCTCTCTCTCTATCTCTCTCTTTATCTATCTATCTATCTATCTATCTATATCTGTCTATATCTATCTATCTTTCTTTCTCCATTTTTCCTTTTGACAATTTTTCTCGAGAAAGACAGGAAGAAACTCGAACGATAAAGTCGAAGGCACCGAAGGAGAAGAATTTTCCATCGCTAACTTTTCTATCCTTTTCTTTACATTCCCCGAAGCGAAAGGTCAAAGAAACAAAAAGAGAGAAAAAGACACGTATAAAAATAACACCTTTATTCTATACGTCACGCAGCACGATTCACGATTTCTACACGCTCGATATACGACGAATCGGAACACGAGTGTTCATCGAAGAAAAGCGGGAAACCGACGTTGATCGAGTTCACGTTCGTGACGAAAAGACAGACGAGAAATTTTACCTTCACCACCGCCTCTCCCCCCCCCCTTTGCCCTCCTTCTCTTTTTTCCTCTCGTTTACTTTCATTGTCTTTCTAACAATTTTTTTCTTTTTTTTTCTTTTCTTTTTTTTTTTTTATCGAATTCCAATTCGAACGAAGCTCGAAATAAATTTATTCCTATGAAATTCTTTCTTCTTCTTTCTTTTTTGTTTTCTCTTTTATTTATTTATTTATTTATTTATTTTTTTTTTTTTTTTTTTTTTTTTTTTTTTTTACTATATTATATTCTCAGTATAATTAAGAATATTACAAAAGGTTATAATTTTGTATTACTTTTTTTTGTATTACTTTTATATTAAGCTTTTGTCTTCTAAGAGAAAAAAAAAAGGGAGAGGGTAGGGAAAAAAGGAAGAAAAGAGAAAAGGAAAAAAATCGATTTTTACTAACTCAAAAGATACTTAATAGAGAGAGAGATAGAGGGGGGAGGAGTGGAGAGGGAGAAGTAAAATCATTCTGATGAAAACGCTCGTTAAGAAAAGTTCGTCTATTCGGAAAACTTATTATCCTTTCGCGTTGATCGATGCAAATATAAAAAGTAAGGTTTGAGTGATGGTCCCGGAGGATTCCTAATGAACAACGAACTTCGAGTGAGTACCTAACGAGGAATTAATAAAGTGTATTATTCATCCATCTCTCTCTCTCTCTCTCTCTCTCTCTCTCTCTCTCTCTCTCTCTCTTTCTCTATCTATCTATTAGGTTGGAGACTATGAAACGGGCGTTAAATGAAAATAAATAACTAAACAAAAACGCCCGTTTTATGGTTTCCAATCTAATAACTATTTCTTAAAAAAAAAGAAAAAAAAAAAAAAAATATATATATATATATATATATATATATATATATATATATATAAGAAATAATTAAAAATCATTCGAACTTTTGAACGACATTTTAGACAATTTTTCTGTAACTTTTCACAATACTTTTTCTCTTGTAAATGTCGAAGCTTCAGAGAACAATAATTTCAAACAACGGAATACTATTCCCATGAGTAAGGGAAAGAAAAAGAAAGGGAGAGAGAGAGAGAGAGAGAGAGAGAGAGAGAGAGAGAAACAAAAATAAAGAAAGAAAGAGAGAGAGAAAGAGAATGTCATGAAGTGACGAAATAAAGCAGACGATCTCAAAAATTGCAACCTAGAGAAAACGCATTTTGTATGGTTGTTCAAGTCTTTGTATTTTTCGAAACGTATGCTGTAACACGACAGGGAAAGGAAGGAAAAAGAAAATGCACGCGTTTCTAAAGAAACATACATACACACGCGCACGCACGTACACATATATATATATATATATATATATATATATATATATATATATATATATAAATTCACTTCCGTTGCAGGCTGAAGTGGCATGTCTAAAGAAAGAAAGAGATAAAAGAAGCATTTCGTTTTTCAAGTGTTGTCGAAAGAAGCTTCTCTCTTTATTCCAACATTTTTTTATTAATTTTTTTTCTTCGTCCTTACTACTACTACTACTACTACTACTACTACTACTACTACTACTACTACTACTACTACTACTACTACTACTACTACTACTACTACTACTACTACTACTACTACTACTACTACTACTACTACTACTACTACTACTTCTTCTTCTTCTTCTTCTTCTTCTTCTTCTTCTTCTTCTTTTTCTTCAAAAAAGCACGGATTATGATTTTCTATGAATGAAATCGATCTCATTGAAATCGAATCGAACAACTGTTTTCAATTCAACATTTTCAAAACAACGATTGTTTCCAATCAATTAAAACTACATTCTGATTGATCTATCGGCCTATATAATATAAAAAATTATTATAAAATTTAACGAGTATTAACTTAAGCTATATACATATATAGATATATTCATATAAAGAGAGAGAGAGAGAGAGAGAGAGAGAGAGAGAGAGAGAGAGAGAGAGAGAGAAGAAAGGAAGAGAGAAAGGGAGAAAGAGAGATAGCAATATATATATATATATATATATATATATATATATATATATATATATATATATATAAAAAGAAAATAAAAGAGAAAAAAAAATATTGCAATTGTGCCAGTCAAATCTAGACTTAGGAACGTGTGGCTTCTGATATCTCGGCGAATATTTCGCCCAAAGGTAAAGGAGAGGAGGCCATTTTCAACAAAACGTATGGCTTCTCCCTCTCTTCACTGGAGAAGAGACACGCGCACTTGGACAGATATGTATACATGTATATATCTACATGTACGTATTATATAGAAGGAGACACCGAGCGAGAGGAGTATTCAGCTTCCGTCTCGCGTTGAGACGCGAAAATCGATCCGACGGGTTTTCGCGATGCTAGAAAAGCAACGAGAGAGAAGAGTAAGTGAGTGAATGAGATAGAGAGAGAGAGAGAGAGAGAGAGAGAGAGAGAGAGAGAGAGAGAGAAGTAGAGACAAAGATCTCTTCTTTTTTTCTTCTTTTGTCCACTTCTTCTTCTACTTCTACTTCTGCTTCTACTTCTTCTATTTCTTCCTCTATTTCTTTTTAGCTTTCCTCTTTCTTACAAGACGGCGAAAGAGCAAAAGGGGCGTATGTCGTACGCGAGTGAAAATGTTAGAAGACGAAGAACCAAGCCATTCGAATTCCCAAAGTGATAACTTCGTCGTAGAAACACAAACGTTCTCGCATTCTCGTGTCCTCCGCAGGAAGAAACGAAGAAAAAGAAACATAGATCAAGCAGAACATAAAAAGGAGAGAGAACGAGAAGGAAAGAAATGGGGAAACAAATAAAAATAAATATAAATATAAAAATAAAAATAAAAATAAAAATAAAAATAAAAATAAAAATGAGAAAAATTATATATTATAATACTAAACGAAAGGGATAAAACAATAGGTCATTTATAAAACTATTAGAATGATATAAAATAATACAGAGTAATTTAGAATAATAATATCGCATGAAATATAATCAACGGGTGTAGTAATTAAAAGTAGTATGTAGCAGACAGTCAGTCGTATAATAATGAATTATAATTATTCTCAAAGATAAAAGAGAAATAGAAAGAGAGAAAGAGAGAAAGAGAGAGAGAGAGAGAGAGAGAGAGAGAGAGAGAGAGAGAAATTGTAAGCGTGCAAGCTCATTAGACCTTTTAATTGCATCCATTAACGAAAACGACTTTCTTCCTTGTATATGCGACGAATAAGCAAAGACAAAGGCAAAGATAAATACAGAGTAGTCGCACATGATTGTCGTTACTATTGTCTTCCATTCTATGAATATGGTATATTAAAAATAACAAGTGATGTCGAAATAAACGATAATATATTTAAAATCAATACGATCTAATCTATTTCTTATCATATATTATATATTATAAACATGAGTTTTATCAACTACTTATTAATTTATGTCATTTTAAAAATCTGTCGTAATTTGAATTGTTTTTGTTGACAAAATAAAATGAATTCATTTGATAATAATTTGTTCATAAAAATTGTTTATAACAAATTGTTACTTAATTATTAACAATATGTTGAAAAAATAGAAAACGTTCTGCTCTTTAAAATGGTACATTTTCCAAGTCCCTATGACTTTTAGTTCCCAAGATATTCCTATGTAAATGAATTAATATACAAAAAATTGTTCAAAAGATACAAAAATAATTTGTTTATTAACAATCTATTAATTTACTTAATTTTATAAATCTATCGCATTTTCAGTTGTTTTTATTGATAAAATAAGATGAATTTAGTCGATAATAATTTTTTTATAAAAATTGTTTATAACAAATTGTTAATTAATTATTAACTATATGCTGAAAAAAAATAGAGAAAAATCTGCTCTTTAAAATGATATTTGTTTCAAGTTTGTACGATTTTTAGTTACGGAGATATTTCCACTTAAGTGGAAAACGTTTACGTTGTCCCACTAACCTACATAATTTCATTCAAATTGGCCCAGTGACACACTGACCTACATAAATTCCGAGAATTTACGCTGCCTTACTACTATTACTACGAACCAGCTGTAATATAAGAATTATGAATGGAAATCCTTAGAAGGCGATATTTTCGGAACGAAAAATCGTACAGACTTGAAACAAGTATCGTTTTCAAGCATAATTTATTCTTTATTTATTTAAATAATGCAATAATATTGTTATAATAAGATTGATTTTGTTAATAATTTTTTAAATAGAATTTTTTTCTTTCCTTTCGTTATAAGGATATAATTATGATGGAATAATTTTAATTTTTATTACAATTACGTAAATATTATTTTGTTTATTTAAAATAATGAATTAATATTTGGCATTGACTCGCAACTTCGTCTCACTTGTAGACTCGTCCATTGACTAATCTCACCGTAGATACATTTTCATTAAAATGATTCTAAAAATCGTTTATTATCGAATTCTCGTCTATAAACTCCGTGTATCATTGACAAATTACACGATAAATACATACATTAAGGAACTAATTTGTATAATCATTAATTTGTATTTTTTTTTTTTTGCTTTTATCGTTTTACGTAATTTTCAAATGGCAATAAGGATGCAAGAAAAAAATACATTAATATCACGAAGATGAGAACTTGAATTATTAATTTTTGAATCCAATTAAGTACGTGAAAGTAATTAATTGAAACTCGTATAGAATCAAACTCAACGATAATTATTGGCGAACTAGATCGTAAAATCATACATTGACTAAATACACCATAGAACAATAATTTCATTTAATTTATCCTTTCAAATTCTAATAAAATGAAGGAATAAAATTAAATACAAAAAAAGAAAAGAAAGAAAGAAAGAAAGAAAGAAAGAAAAAAGAAAAGGCAAAAACATTAATTTTCCCAATTTATCACACTAAGTTTTCTCCCTTGTTCTTACTACATTCATTCTCATTCAAGATACACGATGAACATTCTCCTACTATTTCAACCCCTTCATGTTCTCCTCCCTTCTTATATTCTTTTATCCCTTTTCAATGGTCCCTTTAGTCAGGATAACCAAGCTAATAACGAACATACCCTTATTTCCATAATCTAAGCGTCACTTTGAACAAACATATTCAATTAGATACATATAACGTTAGATAACAAATGATATTTAAAGTTCCGAAATTTTCTAACTAAATTCAATGGAATTCAATGGAAGAAATGATTTTTTGTTTTTTTTTTTTTGTTTTTCAAAATGAAACCAAACGATATCCCTTATTATTACTGTGAACACAACAAATTTATTTTCCCACCAATCCATCCACTCCTCCCCACGGCCCATTATATATTACATAAAATATATCTATATGTTAGCTGAATAGATATATTCGACGATCGTGTCCTTCATCCTTAGTTTCCCTTTATCTTTACTTGCTCATCATCTGCATATTCATCGGGTTAAGCCGATAACTCGTAAGCCGGCTCGTAAGAGCTTCTAACTTGCCGCGATTATCAGTGTGAGACGTGTTACGAAAGGTAACTTAAAATTCATAGTGAGCTGATTGCTCGCCGGTTAGTGTCTTTTTTCCATTTGAAAGACGGGTTCAAAATGGAAAAAAGAAGGAGAAAGAGAAATGTACAAAAATGAAAAAAAAAAAAAAAAGAAAAAAAAAAGAAAAAATGAAATAAATGAAAAAAAAAGAAAAGAAAAAAAAAGAAAAGGAAGAAAGAAAAATGTCTCGAGAGAAGAAATTTTCTTTCCTTAAATTTTTCGTTCGAGAAAGAAAGAAAAGAGAAAAAAAAAGAAGAAGAAGAAAAGAAAAAGAAAGGAAAAAAGAAGAAAGGAGAAAGAGAAACATAAATAACAAAAAAAAAAAAAACGAAAAAAAAAAACGAAAAAAAAAGAAAAGAGATAATAAGAAGAACAGGAAAAAAAAAAGAAAATAAATACATAAAACCAACGGAACCGACATTCAACTGTATAAAATATTCCATTCACGATTTAAGTAAAACGAGCGAGAGCTAAACGCATTCGCTTCCTTCCTACCTTCTATCGTCGTCTTTTCGTTCCGTAATTGCCTCTGAAACGATATTCGAAAGCCATTCTCTCCCTGGAAAAACTCTTCTTTGCACTTTAAAACGCTTCCTTTATATTCCCGCCAAATCCGGACACGCGAGGCGCGCGCACGATTTGAACACGACGAAGACCTCGATCCCTTTGTTCCCTATCATATCTGGATAATGAAAAAAAAGAGAAAGAAATGGAAAAGAGAGAGAGAGAGAGAGAGAGAGAGAGAGGAAGCTGCAGTCACGTGCATAATACGAAAAAGAACGGTTGCATTTCCCACGCGTAAAATATCATCATTTTCACAACGGAGAAAAAGAGAAAGAGCGAGAGAGTAGTATATAAATGTAAAAGATAGAGAGAGAGAGAGAGAGAGAGAGAGAGAATAATCACGTGACACAGAGACGGAATCCGCGTACGGCCGACGTTTGAATCTTTATTACAAAGATAAAAAGCATTCCAGTGGTAGAGAAAAGGTGAGCGTTGCGTTCATGAAAATATGGCCAATCATAAGGAAAAAGACATAGAAAAGAGAGAGAGAGAGAAAAAGTAAAAAGAGAAAGAAAAAAGTTTTAGACCGCTCATCTTTTTTCTCTTTTTTTCCTTCTTTTTCATTTTTTTTCTTTTTTTTTCTTTTTTTTTTTTTTAAATTATGTAATTAGAATTAAAACAGCAAAACTTCTCTTATATTATTGTCCACGCTGTTCAAATTATGCACAAGTCTAAATTTAAATGAAAAATTTTCAGTAAATTACATTCCTCCTCTCTCTCTCTCTCTCTCTCTCTCTCTCCCCCCCCCTTATTTACTAATGCAACGTTAAAGCCGATTACTCTAGCGGGTTCATAACATCCTAATGGCATTATAATACGCCTCGAAATATCGTGATTGTGTGGAAGCAATTTGCCAGATCCGAGAACGCTCCGAATTTAATAGCAAGCTCTAATCGAATAGGAGAACGTGCGAGGACCAAGAGAGAAAGAGAAAGAGAAAGAGAAAGAGAGAAAGAGAGAGGGAGAGAGAGAGAGAGAGAGAGAGAGAGAGAGAGAGAGAGAGAGAGAGAGAAAGAAGGAGAGCTTATCCGAGATAGTAAAAGACAATGTATTAAGACTTTTCTATGCGTTTTATCTTTACCAAATGTATTCACAAGAGGGATGGGTTATACATTTCGCTTGTAATCGAATATTCCCTATCTTCGTTGAATTTAATTGACTAAAGAGATCCCCGTTATCCTATTCAATTATATCACATCCTGTATATCTTAACATCAAACGGAATTCAAGATCTCGACAGACAATTCATGGATGAATACGTTAAGCGTTCAACGATAGTTTCAGTTATAATTTTCGTACATAGTGGTTTGGTATGTAATGTACAGTATATATGTATGTAAGAACAATTTGCATCGATAATGGAGGAGGAGGAGGAGGAGGAGGAGGAGGAGGAGAGAGAGAGAGAGAGAGAGAGAGAGAGAGGAGAGAGTCCACGCACGAGCCCATTATAAATGGCGAAATGCAAGTCGATTATTATTCCCTTGACTCTTGCGCTCTATCTATCGAAATATCTAAACGTTAACAGACAAAAGCCCGCGAGAAACTTGCAACTTGTGTATCACAAGCAAACTTTAACTGTGTCGATTGGACAGAGCTTACTCTATAAACACTTCGATGAGGTAAGAACATTATTACCATCGAAATACACGAAGGTTATCGATAGATCGAAATGAAACTTTTCTCGAGTAAGAAATATCGAATAGAATCGTTTAAATCAATTCTGACGTATTCGTCTAACAAGCAAAAACTCGCTTATCGCATCCATTTCGAATCGGACATGTCCATATATCGGCCTAACGATCCAGAATTTTTTCGGAGGCGGACTGAACCGACGACTCCGCAGAACTACCTTTCTCTCTCTCTTTCTCTCTCTCTCTCTCTCTTTCTCCCTCTCACGTCCTTCTTTTTTTCTTTTCTTTTTTTCTCTTTTTTTCATTTTCTCCATCCTCCTCCCGCATCTCGTTGTATACAAGGAACGAGACTGTCCATCGATCACAGCCAGCTGCCGCCATAACGTGAAAAATATACCTTCCCACCTCCATCCCATTCCACCCAACCTACCTACTGTGCCCATAATCCACCTCTTTTCGTTCCACCCACTTCTTCTCCTTCTCCTCTCCTCCCTTCTCTTCTCTTTCTCTTTCTCTTTCTCCATAATATCGCTTACTTTACCACCGGCACGGTAAAATATATTTTCGGTATCAGTCGCTTCAACTTCAGACTTGCTGTCGCTCGTAGAAAAATAAGATGTAAAACGCATGTGATATATGTATGCGTGTACAGCATACATATACAGAGAAAAACAGACAGAAATATAAGGAGAGAGAGAGAGAGAGAGAGAGAGAAAGGAAGAGAAATATTAAGTATTGAACAACCCAAAGCATTAGAAGAAAAAGATTTTGATCAAGAGAGAGAGAGAGAGAGAGTGAGAGAGAGAGATGCTGTCATCTCATTTTATCCTTTGAAATCGGCTTTTACCGAGCTTTTAATTAACGAACCAAGCTGAAGAAAAGAGAAAGCAAGACAGAAAATTTCTATTGTACTTCTCAACAAGAGAAGTTCTAAAACAGAGAGAAAGAGAGAGAGAGAGAGAGAGAGAGAGAGAGGGAGAGGGAGAGGGAGAGGGAGAGATGGGGTAAAATTAATAAGCGTTGCAACGAGGAAGCCACACGGAGAAGAGACGAAACTATTAACCGTCTCGACGGTAGCGACTTCTTAAGCGTTAAGTCGACGAACGAACAGCCAACACCAGCTAAGGGTTAATAATAACATTCTCTCTCTCTCTCTATCTATCTCTCTCTCTCTATTTCTTTCTCTCTCAGCCATCTGGTAGGTACAGAAACGACAGGAACAACGTGGCCAGGAAATGTCCGACGAATCAAGCCAGAGAACTGTTTGGATTTGTTAGAGTTTCAACTAAAATATATGTGAATTCGTACTATGATAATATGCAGGGTGATACGATAAGAAACGATCTTTATGAGTCATCGAACGAAAAGATTAGAAATGAAGGCTACATTGGTAATAAAAAAAGCACAATTTTTATACAGGATGATTGCAAGTTCGAAAGGAAAAAAGAAAAAAAAATAATTGATTAAAAATTAAAAAAAAAAAAAATGGAGAAAAAAGAGGAACATATTTTCTAGAAAATAAATAAGATGTGTTATCTAAAGTAACAACATTTCCTTGCCCTCTCTATATAATAAATTTCTCTCTCTCTCTCTCTCTCTCTCTCTCTCTCTCTCTCTCTCTCTTCATCCCTCTTTCTCTCTCTCTCGCTTGGAAAAGTTGTCCAAATAGAAAGGAATGAAAAGGAGCATGAAGCAGGATGCTTGGAAAGTGATGGAGAAGGAATGAAAAGGGAGAGGGGAGGAC
>NC_060967.1:2685502-2690502 GCF_910589235.1 Vespa crabro
ATAATTCGTCTGTTCATTTATCTTCTAATTAAATTAATATAATGAAAAGACTTCTTTTCCCTTTTCTTTTTTTTTTTTTTTTTTTTGTAATACAACAACGAAAAGAATAAGATAAAAGTAAAATAAAATGAGTCCTGAGAAAAATATGTTCGAGAGATCGTGGCGAAAAGACGATGTACCAAGTTGTACAGAATCCCTTGATAAGTCGTGAACGAAGAAGTCTGTCTCTTCTTACATCTTTTCCTTGCAAGGGTTTTCTCAGTAAGATCAAAAGTTCACGAGTTCTCGAGAGAGAGAAAGAGGGGGAGATGGTTAGGTAGTGAAGGGGAAAGAAAATCGAAAGGGATGAGAAAGACCTCGTCCACACTTAACTTCACCATTTCTTTCTCTCTTCTCGACTTTCTCGTATTTTTCTAACAGCCGTGCCTTCATTACGATGAGAATGAGAACAAAAAGTGAAATTTCCTAAAAGCAGCCATGATGAATATACTAAGGATAAAAGGAAATTTTGAATTAAACATATTTTATCAAACCGATAAACCGCGTTAATGTCGTTTCGTAAAAAATTAAAGAAAGAAAAAAAAAAAAAAAGTAAAATAAAATAAATAAATAAAAAATAAATAAATAGAAGAAAAAATTACTAAACAATTTCTATATAAAAAATAATTGAAATATGTATTTCACGAATCAACCATCATAACGCCTTAATAATAGAAATATAGAATTTTGTAATGTAAAATATATTTTACGTAGAAATGTATGACGTTTATTATATAAAAACTCGGATAAAGAGTATGATTAATAAAATTAAATAATAAAAAGTATACTTATATAAGTGGACTAATTAATTGAGTCCACTCAATTATTTCTCCTCAAAGTTAATATGAATATATCAATAAATATGCAAACGTCATAATATTTCTATCGCGCTTGTCATCTCGATTAGAACGAAATCTATGCGTGTGGCTTAATCTTCGATTAATCCCTCTAACAAATTCTTTCGAGATAATCTAATCTCACAATCTAATGGACTCCAATCAAATAGCTTTTTATCTTAATCGTACACGTAATTATTCGATTCTATTCTGTAACTAAGCTATTTTAATAGAATAACACATCTAATAAGATACAATCATTTTTAATCAGTTATGATGCAATATATCATTTTAATATCAAATTAAGTATGACAAAATTATATAACGATAGAATATATCATATTTTCCGTATAAGATGATTCAAAAGTTTCGAAGTTTGAATTTTAAAGATCAATTACTCATTTCTTCGAGACTTTTCGAGGATAATTTTTTAAACTTTCTCTTTACGTACTTAACTTATACTTTTGCAATTTCGAGGGAGAAAAAGAGAGAGAGAGAGAGAGAGAGAGAGAGAGAGAGAGAGAGAAAAAAATAATTAGCCTAAAAAGTAACGGGAAAAAATAAGAAAAAAAAAAGAACAAAAAAATAAAAGAATATTTAATCGGTTTTTAAAATCACTTAGAAACTTTTATACAACCCCGTTGTACACATATTTATCAACGGAATAAAGAAAAGTAAAGGAAAAAAAAAAAAAAAAGAACAAGAAGAGCAATAAGAAAAAAAAAAAAAAAACAAAAAAAGAAAAAACAAAAAGAAAAAGGAATATAACATCAGTATTAAAATATTATATATTTTAATCTCCGCGAACATCCAATGAAACTTTTTCATGAGAATCATCTCATGGCGTTGGAAACGAGAATTTAAACGTGCATTTCACTTTCGCCAAATTAAAATCCATTTTCATCAGTGTTACTCATTTCCTTTCCCGCCCACCTTCCCTCTCTCTCTCTTTCTCTCTCTCTCTCTCTCTGTCTTCGTCTCCGTCCTTCTTTCATGGTCCTCACGAGTCCAACTTTTTGACAAAACAGAAGCGGAGCGTAACTTTTGATTAAGACGGCTAACGAATTAGTCTCTCACACCTAAGAGAAAGACGAACGCGAAGAACAAAGGGGAAAGAACAGGGTAGTGTGGTTGGGTAGAATAGGGTGGATGAGAGGGAAGGAGAAGGAGAAGAGGGGCGGGGGGAGGGATAGAGGAGTAGAAATGGGGAATGAGAAAGAAAGAGAGAAATATACGCTCTTTCCAGAAGAGAATGGAAGTCAATGCGAGCTGAGGAAAAGGTACTGAGGTAAAGAATGAAGTCTAAAAGGGAATGAAAGTCCTCGTGAAATTCTCTCTCTTTCTCCTTCTTTGACTTCCTTCTTAAATTGTTTCCACCAGAGCAAGGACCGACTTTTCACGTGGAGAGAGAGAGAGAGAGAGAGAGAGAGAGAGAGAGAGAGAGGGGAAGAAAGAGAGAAAACAACTTTCTGATTCCGTCTGGTCGGCCAATATTCTCGACCAACTAATAATAAATAAGAGGAATAATCAATCTTTTAAAAGAAAATTGAATAACTACCAACGTTCTAGCTACTTTTTGGAAATCGTGATGAAATTGTTATCTTTTTGTTTTTTTTTTTTTTTTCTTTTTTTCACGGTAAAAGAGAAAAAAGAAACAAGAAAAAGAAAAGAAGAAAATAAATAAATAAATAAATATTAAAATAGAAAAGGGATTGGATGTTTATTGAATTTAGATGTATAGCTCCATTGTTTTCACCTGCATTCGTTCGTAAATAATAACTTCTTTTTTTTTTTTCTTTTTTTTTTTTTTAAACATTTCTAACTGTCAACGAAGAAAAAGTAGTTTTTGCGAATTGAAAGAACGAGATACACTCCATTGTATTATTTCGTATAATAAAGAGAATGTGTGTGACGTCAATTCTACAGTGACGTTCACATAAAATTTTGTTCCATGATGAATAAGAAGGAGGGAGAGAGAGAGAGAGAGAGAGAGAGAGAGAGAGAGAGAGAGAGAGAGAGAGAAAAACAACAATGTCTCGTCCATTAACGAACTTCATGATCGATGCGTTGCAACGAAAAAATATATGAGACGAAAAACCTCTATCCCGACTACTTTATCTACGCGATGATGGAACTATCTACAGGACGTGAATAGAGAAAAACGGGAGGGGTAGAGAGGGAGAGAGGAAGAGAGAGAAAATAAAACGAAGAATTTTTATTCAGTCGGCGGTTCGAATAAAAGTGCGAAAGCTTTCGATTGCAAGTGTCAAACGAAACAAGTTAAATTCACTCGATTACAGTTTTACAATTCTTTAACTTTCCTCGAAGATTTTTCAATTACATCGTTAGTTACATTGACGAATTATTACGTAGACAAGTTTTGAAATTATTGACGTAGTAACTGAATAAATTCTTTGATTTGGAATTGATTAAAAAATTACTCTGAATCTAGGAATAAACGAAAAAAAATTAGTCCAATGATCGTCGAGTGACACTCGACAAAAATCATTGACCGACAACTTCGTAGATACGTCATCATTGACTAATCGCACTATAGACTCATGTTTTCGTTCGATTTTTAATAACGATTAATTTGGACATGATAATAAATTATAAAAGAAAAATGGGAAAAAAAAAAAAATAGAAAAAATAAAGAAAGAAAGAAAGAAAGAAAAAGACATTAATTTCACAACGAGGCAACTAATTTAATTGTTAATTGAGGTTGATTAAATATTATCCAACACTAGTTCATATAATAAAAAAGACTATTCAAACGTGGATATGTATGCATACATACATGCATGCATGAATATTACTGACAAAGTAGAACAATAAAAATCTCGACAAAGCAAGAAGCAACGATCCAACGAGAGACGCAATATAAAACAGAGAAATAAAGAGGGGTAGAGGGGAGAGGAGGGGGTGAAGGAGAGTGAGACATATAATCGAGAATTTATAAAGGCTCCCAACGGCGAAATTTTTTTAACCAGCGTTATCGCATAATTTACGATGCTTCTTCTTGCTAGAGAATTAGAAAGAGAAAGGAAGAAAGAGAAAGAGAGAGAGAGAGAGAGAGAGAGAGAAAAAGAATGAGAGAGAGAGAGAGAGAGAGAGAGAGAGAGAGAAAATGCGTGGTATTATGAATAACAAAACAGTATGTAAATATCTAATAGTAGGAGAATAAAAAAAAAGGGACAAGAAGAGAGGAATCTAATCATCATAATCTAATCGTACATTTGTAATTTTAAAACTGATAGAATGTCTTTTACAAAAGATTAATTATCTATCATTAACATATTCCATTCTTGTCTCATTCTGTATGCTATGAGCCGCCCCCAACCCCCCCCCCGTCCTCCAAAAGTTCTTATTTGATTTAAAAAATTACATCGATATAAACAACACTATCTCGAAACTTTTAACGGGTTTAATTTATGTTATTATATTGTAAAACTACACAAATCTAGGAACTTTTCGTTGAGCTTTACTCTGAAAACTTTATATTCCGTCCTGTATATTATTAAAAAGAAAAATAAAGAAAAAAAAAAAGAGAAAAAAAAATGTTGTAAACAAAATCCTCTACATTTTATACATAGAGATCACAGAGAAAAACATATAGTACAAGTAATAAAAAAAAAAAAAAAAAGTCAAATATTTTCTATCGAAGATAAATACATTTTGAAAGAGAGAGAGAGAGAGAGAGAGAGAGAGAGAGAGAGAGAGAGAGAGAAAATATTGTAAAATAAACTGTGCAAAGGAAATTTTTTCTGTATTTCAAATCTTTTTTGATTTTTAAAGAAATTCACGATATAGACGAAGCCGACGTTAGTCGTCGTCTTCTTTGTCGTCCTCATCGTCGACCTCGAGTAACAGATCTTACAACATATCAATATAGAATTTAATGGGCTTTCTTTTTTCCTCATAGCAAACGAAAAGCATGAAGGAAGAAGCGATTACGCGTGGGATTACCGAAGAGCTCGGTCGCGGACATGTTTAAACCTTCTTGCTTGCTTGCTTGCTTGCTTGCTTGCTTGGTTACTTGCTTGCTTGCTTACTTGCCATGGAATATATCCCGGAGAAATTTGTCTTTCAGACCGAGTAGATGTATTAAGTGCTGCTGGTTTGTTT